>NC_140813.1:6045000-6097500 GCF_050613455.1 Vespa mandarinia | reverse complement strand
TCAGCACTACTAAGACTTTTGCCACAATAATCGCAGAGATAGAGTTTAGTCGGATTGTGACTCTCCTTGTGACGGAATAATGACCTCTTTGTGGCAAGAACACGACCACATATGTCACAAGCAGTGCTTGTAACTTTGTTGGCTTTCATTTCTGGATGCATTCGACGGCAATGTGCTGAAAGTTGTCTTCTCAGATAGAAAGCCGTTCCACAGACTTGACAGACAAACGGCTTGTCACCGGAATGAATATTGTAATGTTCCTGCAAATCGATAGCCTTGCGGAAATGTTTGTCACATTCATTACACTTAAACGGTAGATCGGCCTTGTCCGTGTGCCGTAACATGTGAATGCTGAGAGCGGCTAACACTGTAGTCTCGTAGTCGCATTGTTTGCACATGTAACTCGGATAGAAATGAGTCTTCTCGTGCCTAGTAAGATCACGAAAGAGGCGGAACTTTTTCGGGCAGTGTTTGCAAGTAAGATCACCTACGGTATGTCGTAACAAGTGTTTTTGGTAATTGCTCTTGTGCCGGAAAACTTTGTTACATGTCTTGCATAGTAACTCCAATTCTGGTTTCTCTTTCTTGACCTTCTTCAAAGACGTAGATCGGCTAACAATCGAGGTGCCACTCGATTTACGCGTCCCCTTACGACCGTTATGCTTCTTCATGTGTTTTCGTAGATTCACATAAGTCCGAAATACTCGGCCGCATTGAGCGCAAGTATTTTTACGCTTACCCTTGTGCTCGATCTCGTGATTATCCAGAAGAGTTTGACTGGCAAAGAAAACGCCGCACAACTTGCAGTTATACGTCAAAGAAAGATCATCCTCTTCGTCGTCAGCGTCAACCTCTTGTTTTATCACCTTTCGTTCTCCATCATCATCAATGGCACCGATCGTTAAATTATTTCCTGCTTCTTCGCTCGCACCTTCTTCCGGACACTTCGCTATGGTTGATCTCCTCTCGGGCTCCGCGTCCTTCTTTACCAGGTCGAGTTTCGCGAACATTACCATCGGATAATAGTCTTCGGAAAAGGATAGCCGGTTGTGATACCTGAAATGTAAAAATTCAAATGGCCACATCAGTATCTCATATCTCTTTCCGCTATCTGATGGTCTGTATATGTGTTTTTTTTTGTTTCTCTCTTAGCGACTCTCTGGCATCTGACAAATCGCAAGAAATCGTGCCATCCGAACGACATTATTTGACACAAATTAATACAAGCAAAATGAAACAATCTATTTTAACTGAGATTATAGATCCTCATACTAAGCTGTGGGTTTATTCTACGGTTACAATGTTATAGAAATTGTTAAAGTGGACATCAATTGAGAAATCCACAATGTTTTTTAGAAAATGTAGGAACCAAGTCATATCGCGTTACAAAGTTCGTTGAATCGTTTACAACAAATTCTTTCAATCTAAAATATTATTTTTTCTTTTCTTTTCTTTTCTTTTCTTTTAACAACACTTCGTATTGTAAAACATTTATTTTCTCTAATTTGAAAAGGGCTTACGAATGTTACAAAAATGAATATTCGTTATTTTCTTCTTATATTATCCGACAGATAATACGTTCCTAATCAAAGAAATGACATTGTACGTAATGCAAGACGTTGTTCAGGAAAAAAGAAAGAAATCGCTCGGGATCCATAAATATAGAAGAAGATCCGGATTGATCACCTTTTCGACGAAGTTTCACACTTTTTCGGTATCACTTTAGTGAAAATGATTAGGACGTTTACGTTGGTTGAACAATCATAACGTTGACCACATGTATCTTATTGTGAGCATTCAAGAGTGCCCTGGAGACAAAAGATTTGTTGCAGAGATTACACTGATAGGGCCTCTGTCCAGTATGATATCTCTTGTGAATAACCAAAGTGGAATGTTGAGTGAAAGATTTGCCACAGGTGTCACAAGAGTATGGCTTCTCTCCGGTATGAGTTCTCTTGTGAACGACGAGAGTGGTCCTTTTGTGAAAAGCTTTGCCGCAGACATCGCAAACGAGTAATTTCTCACCACCATGAAGTCGAAGATGATCTTGAAGTGAACCCTTCGATGAAACCGATTTACCACAAAGATGACAATCGTATTTGTTCTCCCCGGTATGTGACTTAACGTGTACGACCAAAGAGTTTTTATAAGCAAATATCTTGCCACAAAATTCGCACTGATGTTTAACCGGCTTGAAATTAGGATCGTGTACCTTCGTATGCCGTACCAACGTGTGATTATTGGGAAAGGATTTGCCACAGGAATGGCACACGTGTTCCTTCGCACCATGCCTCACGTTCATATGACCATGTAACTCAGCATTAGTAAAGAAACCCTTGTTACATATTTCACAATATCTTGTATACCTCTCGAAGTGTCGTCTCTGATGAGTTGCCAATTGTGAGGCTTGGACGAAAGCTCGACCACAAACGTCACAAACATAATTTCTTTCACGCGTATGTATTCTTTTATGTACCGCTAAAGTGTTAGTTCTTTTAAAGGATTTACCACAAACATCGCACTGATAAGGCCTAGCATCACTGTGTGCAACTAAATGTCCTTCGAAAAGATTCTTCAATTTGAAACGTTTAGTACATATGTTACACTGATAATAACGTTTTTCTGATTCCTCCAACGAAGTAACCGTACGATCCTCGACATTTTCCTTACTCATTTCTTCTTTTTCTTCTTCTCTTACTTCTACATCTTCATTTATCTTTTTCATCGATGTATCCTTATTTATTATCCAATCGTTTTCTTCTATCGTCATTTCTTTCTTTATGAAGGACTTTAATGGTAACGTATCTTTGGTTGTTTCTTCAACATCTTCGTCTTTTCCCAATAAGTTTTCACATCTGGAATAAAAATAAAAGTTGCCTGGGTCAGTCGATTAACGATAATGATATCTTTTTTTTTTCTTTTTCTCTTGATCGTTTATAATTCTGGATGGTCAAACTCAACATTGGGATGATCATTAAGGATATATATAATTTTTTTAAGGATATGATTAGGGAACATAACTTTTTTTTCTTACGTTTTAATTTATATATATATATATATATATATATATATATATATATATAAATATATATAAATATATATGTATGTATATATCTTCTTTCTTCTCCTTTTTTTTTGTCTTTATCGTACTCGCTGTTATCACCATTTGGACACAATAGTATTCTTTGAACTATTAACTTTATCAAAAGTTACAATGTAAAACCTTTTATTTAGATTAAATTTACAGACTTTTTTTATCAATTACATCAGTCGATACTCGTTTTACTTTTAAGATTTCGAACTTTCATTTCGATGTTATATCGAGTTTCACGAGTTAACTTCCTTTTATTACATAGTCTAAATCTGAAAATATAATTATTACTTTATTACAAAAGTTTTATCGAATTTAAATATATACAACAAAAACTTACCTGATTACAACGAGTAATACTAATTGGGATAAAAATAATGAGATTAGAGGTTTCGAAATCGAAGAAAAACATATAGATATGTATATATATATATATTTTTTTTTTGATAATTCGCTCATAACTTCTATTGATTACAAAACATATCATAGATTCTTTTTACTTGTAGAAAAAGCACCATAAGGGTAAATATAATTATCTAATATCATAATAATATTTTCTAATATAATGCATTCGAGTAAAAAAAGCAATATGCATCAAACGAGTATTTCTAAAATATTATCTAAAAGATCGTCTCAATAGAAGGCCGTTATCAAATCACATAATAACGAAGAGTATGTATAAAAAAAATGGAGTGGGATGAGAAAAGTAAATATTTAAAGAACACAAATTTTTTTTTATAAAATTTGTGACTTATAATATCTACATCAGATGCATAATGTATGTATATACAAAATGATATATATGTATATATGTATATAAATAAAGCACCATACAAAGCAATTGTAATTTTTCATTCATTTTAAGTATGATTCTTTTGTATTACGATTCTAATTATTTACATTGATCTAATGATTTAATTGAATATTTTGTAAAAAAATTTATTTTATATTGGTAGTAAAGAAACCGAACTTATTAACGTATTTCCTGTGTTTCAACAATAAAATTGAATCTACTTTTTTAATATGGCACAAAGTAATTAACAATATAATCAGAAATTTCATTATCTTATTTAAAGTTTACTTCCATAAATTGTTATTTTGTTTAAATATAATTTAACTAATAAATCAAACTTTGTCAAAAATATATAATAATAATAATACTAATAATAATAATATAATAATAACAATAATAATAATAATAATAATAATAATAATAGTGTCTTTTACACAAATTTAATTAGTTGCAATAAGCCGAATATAAACGATATAATATGGACGGTAAGAGAAACCGTTCGTCGTGCTAACATGTTACAACATTTTACATTAACAATTTGCACAACATTCATGAGTGAAGCAGAGTCTCTTATTATTTGAAAATACATACTACTAATTCGATATTGTTTCTTTGGTTTTATTACTTATTCTCATTGTGCGACTTCATGTGCGAATTCAATGATCCTTGCTGAGTGAATCTCTTCTGACAGACTTTACATTCATAAGGTTTTTCTCCTGTGTGCGTTCTCAAATGTACAACGAGATATTTCCTAACGCTAAATGCTTTCCCACATACTTCGCAAACGTGCGGCTTTTCACCGGAATGTATTCGCATGTGAATTTGCAAATAGGTTTTACTCGACACCGATTTTCCACATATCTCACATGTTATTTGATTTTCGCCACTGTGGATCTTCAGATGTACCTTCAAAGCTGCCTTCCAATAACTTTCAAAATTGCAAATATTACACTTATGTTTCTCCCGTTGACCATGGGACTTGATGTGCATATTCAAATAAGCTGCACTAGCATAAGGAGTATTACAGATTTTACAAATGAATGGTTTCTCACCAGTATGAGTTAACAAATGTCTCTCTAACGTCTGATTTGTGTAAAATCCTTTACCACAAATCTCACAGTGAGTTACGTATTCCTGATTGTGTTTCTTTTTGTGCAAACGTAAATCGTATCCCGATACTTTGGAGACACCACATATATCACAAGTGAAACGTTTGTTGTGTTGTTTCAAATGTGTCTTCAAAAATTCTTCAGTTTTGAAACATTTACCACAGAGAGCACACTGATATGGTTTTTCCTGTTGATGAGCCTTAATCATATGTTTATGTAACTTCTTCTCATTAAGAAATACCCTACCACATTCTTCGCAACGATTATCGTACTCCATACTTTCTTCGGATTTATTCTCATGCTCGTATTTGTGCTTGTGAAGTTGAAACTTTTTTCGGAATTTCTTACCACAAACGTCACATTGATAAATGGTCGAATATTTTCGATTTGATGAACACTTACTATGATAACGTGTATCCCTTTCGTTTCTTTGTATATCCGATTTGCAATATATTTTTCTTGTTTTCGTTGAATATCTCAAAGGATCGTTCATCATAATTTCTTCGTTTTCAATATTCTCCAACTCATCGTTTTCGTGTTTAGATAGTTCCATTGTACATCCACCGTGTTTTGTCCTGTTGCACCTGCAATAGATAATATACGTCAACATATGTGGTGAATAAAAAAAAAAAAGAGGGAAAAGTCGACATGTTCTTGTTCAAAATTTCTTTTTTTTCTCCCTGCCGTTCGTTTTCTCTGTCTGTTTCTTCCAATAACGATTTAGATTCTCAAAGCAGGCATCTAGAGATAATAGATGTTTCTTTCTGACATGTGTTTTAATGAATAAATAACACCACCTTTCTTGATGATCGACATTAGAAAGTAAACTTGTACTTATAGCTGAAATCTTTTTCAAGAGTTGATATGTCTCCTCTGTTACGAATTAAAATTAAGAAATAAAAAATTAAAAAATAAAAAACAAAAAAAAAAGAAAAAAAAAAAGAAAAGAAAAAAAGAACAAAATAACAGATATACACCAACCTTTTGAAAACGTTATCAGAATTTGTTTCTTTGTACTTTGTCCTTTACAATAGCGTATCGTTAAAATGAAATATTAATACGAAATCATTTATGGATTATAAATAATGTTTATAATTTATTCGAGACTGCTATCAATATTATTAAACTATTTACAAGGTCTATCGACTAGGATTTACAAATATAAATGATGAAACTTCTTCTTTTTTTTCCTGAATAGACCATAGAAAAATATGTTTATAATTTAAGTATGATAATTGGTCGGTGTTGTTAATTAAGTCCATGTATTTATACAAATACACGATGAATACTTTGTTTACTTTACTTCGAATTATAATTAAATATGTATAGATGAAATATCTTTTGTTTAAATATTGTAAGATCTCCCATTGTCTGTCCTAATAATAAGATCGATTATAAATCACTTAGTGCCGTCGTGTCTGCGTAGATGTGCACTTAAAGTGCCACGTTGTGTGAATCTTTTCTCGCAAATTTTACATTTGTACGGTCTCTCACCGGTGTGAGTACGTCGATGTTTGATTAAATACTTTCTCGAACTAAACGCTTTCCCACAAAATTCACAAATCTCAGGCTTCTCGCCTGTGTGTATTCTAATGTGGGTCTTCATGTATTGTCTTCTTATCAATTTTCCACAAACTTCACAAGCAACTTGACTCTCGCCCGTGTGCGTCCAAAGATGTTCCTTATAACAATAACTATAGAAAGTCTCGAACCCACAAATATCACACTTGTATTTCTTCCTTGTACCAGGTTGACTGTGAATTTTCATGTGGCTTCTTAAATAAACTCGATTGCCAAATGATTTATGACAGATTTCACAAGTGCATGGTTTGTCGTCGGTGTGAACGCTCATGTGAGTTTTCAAGGTCGCTTTCAGATAAAATCCTTTGTTACAGACCTTACAGAACTCAGTGAACTCCTTGTTGTGACGTCTGATGTGAATTTTGAGATAATACTCGGACGTAAGCTTGGCCCCACAAACATGACAGATGTGTGGTGCACCATGAAGTGTCTTGTGTACGTTCAAATATTTTTTCTTCTTAAATATCTTATGACAAATGTTACATTCAATCGGTCCAGAACTCGGTTCGGCTATCGATCTTTGCTTCGATTTTAATTTCGTTATCTTTTCTCGATTCTTTTGTTTCTTTCGTTCGATTATATCCTTGCAATGTGTACGTCGATGCTTAATCAATAACAATTTTTTAACAAACTTTTCACCACAATTGTCACACTCGTATTTCTTTTCAGCCATACGCAAAGCTTCTCGTGTTCTAAGTATCGATCTTTCAGTTCGGTGCACCAACAAATTCGCTTCCGTCTTGAATTCCTCATTACAGGATTCACATTGATACGTAAAATTAGAGTCGTTAGTGTTCCCTTGTTGTAGAATGATCGTAGATTTATCATTTTTTGCGTCTTGCTGACGTGATGATCTCGTTCGTACTGTTGTTGCAATACTTGTATACCTGTAAAGACGAGAAAATCGATTGATAGTGGATTACGGAATAGTTATTGATTTGACTTAACGATGCCTTAAATGTTACTTTTATTTATTATTTCTGTATCTCCCTCCCCTCCCCTATCATCACCCCTTCCCTTAAAATATCACCAGATGGATGCCTGTAAAAATGAGTGAAAATTCTTGTATATTTCAAAGGAGATAATTACTCAGTTCGTTAAATTATTATATCAGTCAGTGTATATTATCCTTAATATACAATTTGTATTATTACTTACTTCGACGTATTTGAATAGTCTTCAATCGATGATGAATCTTAAATCCTTTTCAGAGTATTTCCATTTCTTCGAGAGACTATAATAATATGGATTCTTTTGATTGTTGTGATTGTTGTAAATATTATAAAGAACATGTTACTTTCAATTGTCGAAAGTATTATCAAATCTTAATTGATAAGGAACTTTCTTTCTTTGGTATATAATCATTTAATAGAAAAAAATACGGATGTAATTTTATTCATGATCTTTACATAAAAGCAGGTCATATACAAAATATATATGAATATATATATATACATATATATATATATATATATATATATATATATATATATATTTATCTGTGGAAAGAAATTTTTCTAATAGTTTCTTTTTTCTCGCCACTTCGAAATTTTGTGTACTTTGACATTAAGATAAATTTTTTTGTCAAATAATTTATACGTTTTCATTATTATTATTATAATTATTAATAATTATGAATGAATTTAATCAATTGAAGTTATCTGTCAAATAAAAATAAATATCATTATTAATTTAAATCTATTCGTGCATTCAAAAATGTACGACATTAGAAATATAAATATTCACGATCATAAGGCACTATAATTTTTCATTTTTCAGGAGAAAAATTTATTCAACAAACATTCCTATTGACGATAGAATAAAAAAAAGTGGCTTTGAAAAATAATTGATTAATAGCTATGGAAGTAGGAACGAAATACGAGTACACATGATTCTATATCTAATATGATAACTAGAAGCAAAGTTGAGTATTAAAGGTAAATACTGTATAATTAAAAGTTAAAGACAATATGGACGGCTCAACACTTGGAATAGGCCAAGTTTTAACATCAAGTCAAAATTATTTTCTTAATCGCAATAAGAAATACAATAAATAATCTTCAATAAAAAAAAAAGACAATAACTTGGATAGACTTCATGATAATCATCACATAGATTACTACTTATCTTTTTTCTTAAAGATTCTCATAGCACGTAAAAATTGTTGCTGCTTTTTTTTTCTTTTTTTTTCTTTTTTTAAATAATTTAAAATAAAATACAATAAATATAAATATATAACATTATGTTTTAAACTTATTTTGTATCAGTATCAATACTATACTTTCAAGTGGTCCCTACAGTGAAAATCCGACGAATAAATTTACGTTTTCAACATGTAACGATTCAAAGAAAAATAACGTTAAAATAAGAGAAAGCTTAGATAATGAAATTTTATCTAATCATTATTATGAGACAACATTTCGAGCCAGTCGTTTAGTATTACTTTAACTCGGCAATAAAATCGTTACAGTATCCAGAGCTTGTTGCTGCTCATGTTGTTGAAGTTGTTGATACTGTTGTTGTTGCAATTCCCTTCGTTGCTGTTCCTGTTGTTGCCGTGCATTTTGTTTCGCATGAGTCTTCAAATGGGAATTCAACATGGTCTTTGAGGCAAAGGATTTGTGACAATAAGTGCAAGGATAAGGTCTGTCTCCGGTATGTCCACGCAAATGTACGACCAAAGTGGTACGTTGTGTGAATCTTTTTTCGCAGTGCGTACACTTGTGAGGTCGTTCGCCTGTATGCGTGCGTCGATGAACACTCAAATAGTTTTGTGATATAAAACCTTTTCCACAAAGATCACAAACGTGTGGTTTCTCACCGGTATGTTTACGCAAGTGTACCGTCAAATAAGTTTTACTGGAGACAGCTTTACCACAGATAGGACAGACGTATTCATTGGACGGTCCTACGTTACCATGAGTCTTCATATGCACCAATAATACTTGTTTCCTAGAGAAACGCTTATTACACAATTCGCAATGATGTTTCTTCTGAGGTGGAACATAATCGGGCTGATGCAGTTTAGCGTGTAATCTAAGACCCTGACGATATCGAAATGTGGCGTTACAAATTTCACATTGAAATGGTTTTTCGCGAGAATGCAAAAGTTGATGATCTTGATAACTATTACGTGTTGTGAAACCAAGGCCACAGATCTCGCATTGATACCTTAACTGAGGACCGTGACGTTTTTGATGAATAACGAGACTAGGTCGATGTAAAGTGACGTAATCGCAAGATTCGCAACTATAGTTCTTTTCCGGTATCGCGTGTTCCTCCTGATGTTCTATCAGTGCCAGTGAAGTTGGATAATTGCAACCACAGTGCTCGCAAACGAACGATTCGTCCGGTACCTGTTCATGACTTTGTAGATGTAAAACTAAAGTGTGCTCGTCCACGAATACGTCGCCACAGAAAGTGCATCGAAGTATTGTTTCCTCGGTCATCATTATTTCAGCATTTTCCATCTTCGCTACGTCCAATGGATCATTGATCAAGGGGTTGCTGCTTTCAGGGCTAAAGACGTTTTTTGTTTCGTTGATACCGCATTGCTGTTGTTCCTGAGCCTGATGATGTATCGTGATCTTTGAGTCAAAATATCTGGAAAGAAGAGAGACACAAATAGGAATCAATCAATGATCTCGTTCTCCATCAATCTTTCGTACTTTTGACTTTTCTTCTTTAAAGGGAGTCTTACGTCTTAAGCAGGATATTTACAAGGATGGTTGCCGAATACACGAAATCGTTTTCATCATTGGACTATGAAAAGCTTTGATAATTTATACCATTTTTTGTTTGTTTGTGTTTAATCAATAATAGTTCTCCTTTCTCTCTGTGCGTACCTGTGTCTCTCTTCCCGCATTTAAAACTTGTGTACGTCGTGAGGATATGGAAAAATACTTATTTACAAATCGAGGAAAAGAAATTGTATCTCTTACGTTATCTTGTATATTTATTTATTCATCGTAAAGAGTAGTTTAGATCTGTTTAGCCATCTATTATCACGAAACTGAAAAATATTTATTAATAGTGTTAAATAATATATAGAACTATATGTAACACACGATGATCGAAGAAATAAAACGAAAATTCTTTTCATTTCGTTGATATAGTAGATATCCTAGATACGAGTGATTACCATTGGTCGATAATCGCAAGTGACTTTACCGACGCGCACTTTAACAGTAGAACACTTCCTTTTCTATTTTTATTATTAAAATTTATGATTCATAACTCTTCATATTACGAACTTAAATTTAATAAATAATACATATTCGTGTATATTTACGATATAACATTTACGATAACTTTAATCTGACATAAAAGGTACATCGATTGGCGATGAAAAATGTTTTTAACGATAATTCACCACAGATTATATATATATATATATATATATATATATATATATATATATATATATATATATGTATATATATATATAAATAATTATATATATATAATTATATATATATAATTATATCATTTTTGTTCCTGCAGTCGCTAAATATTAATTAATTAGGTACAAATGTATAAACATTTTTATACTTACATTTTGTAACCACTTAGTGTATTATAGCGGTAAGATCTGTACCGCTTGCAGTCATGAAAAGCACCTAAATTTGCCGACAGTTTACTTTTTTCTTAGACTATCATGTTACTACGCGGTTTAAACCTAAAAACGTCTTAAATTCGTGTATATATATATATATTTATATATTTATGTATATATTGCACGTTTTAAGTTAAATTGCATTTAAAACTATAAATTCCCGATTCGTCTAATCTCATAAGTTGCGTACATAAAACGCGTATTCCTTTCAATATATTTCTTAGTTTTAATGCACATGTTGTTTTAAGATTAATAAGAAAAATTAGGCACATGTCTTAGGCACGTTAAACTACAAATGAAATTTCTATATATCCTATACAGGTACGAAATACCATTCTCGCGAGTAACTAACAAACTCGAGCGAGATAATTACCTAAACGTATATTACTCTGCATTCTTCATTAATATTTTTGTTTTGTTATTTTTTTGTTGTTGTTCATTTTTATCTAAACATATATTTCAATATATGCCTCTCGATTTCAACGATAAAAATTTCTCATTCGATTGTATAATAATATAATAGAGGCATCTCAAACGATATCACAGAGATCATATTTACACTATAACCTAAGTATTAAATAATTATCTAATTCTTTTACGATTTTGCACTACAACTATTACAACCTGTTACAGTCCATATATAACTTTATCTTATAAAGTTAAGATTGCTATATAAAAAAACAATAATACCAGGTACTTTAAAAATGCAATTAATATAAAAGAAATGATCAAATTAAATATAATTTCAAAATTAATCTCTTCATTAATTTTTCTTACCTTGAATTTCCTTGTCTTTCCATATATATATATATATGGAAATATATATATATATTATAGAAATATATATATATATATATATATATATATATATATATATATATATAATAAAGAGATCCTCAACGCGCCATTTTCATTATAAGCTATCACGAGAAACAACTCTTTAGATAGAATATCCTTTTCAATGTTTCTTCATATGATTGAGCATGATAGTTCTCGTAACGAATCCCTTCCCACAAAGCGTACAAGTATATGGTCGTTCTCCAGTATGATATCGACGATGAACCGTGAGGGTGGACGCTTGAGTAAATGATTTACCACACATAGCGCATAAATAAGGCCTCTCGCCGGTGTGAATGCGTTGATGAACGACGTAATATTTGCGATGAGTGAAACCCTTTCCACAAACATCGCAAACCAATGGCCTGGATCTATGTACAGCCTTATGACTGGTGAGGGATTCAATGGTGGCAAATTGTTTCGAACAGGAGTCGCAAGGATAAGAGGCCGTTGTCAACGATTTGTTGGCATTAGCAGCGACAACCGTTGTAGATGGAGGACAACCGACAATAGAAGGGTTAGTCCCGGTAACCGTAAGGGTAGGATCTGTTAAAGAGACCGCATTGCTATCTGCTGTGAGTCTGTCGTTGATATCGATGCTAGGCTTGTGAGTTTTAGCATGATGATTGTAAAGATTACGTGTCTCGAAACGCATGAGACATCTTGGACAAGAGTAAGGTTTCTCTTGTCCGAGTTCGTGCATCCTTCTATGACGTTCCAATAGTGTACGGTATCGAAAACTTGCTGGACAACGATCACAGCCAAAGGTTTTCTCTACATTGCCTGTAGCAGCAGCACCGGCAGGTACAACGACGGACATGCCGGACATCAATCCGGTAGCAGAATTTGCACCGCGAGAGGTAGGCACGTTCGACGAAGATGCACCTAACACCGATGAGGAATGTGGTGCGATCTCGTGCGTCGTCTCGTGCATTCTTAGGTGCGCAAGAACGAAGAAACTCCTTGGGCAGACGGAGCACGAGTATCTCGCCGTAATTTCGACGTTTTGTTGCTCGTACTCCGGCGGCCTTGGGTGACTCGTTTTCACGTGATAATTTAACTTCAGAGCGCTACGAAACTCAAGGCCACAGGTAGGACAGGAATGGGACTCCGGGAGGACGAGCTGCGACTGATCCATCAGAAGACCACCTTGATCCGGATAGATCATCGAGAGATGAGATGGTATCGTTTGCAATGTCGCTGAGGATAAGGTCGATGGCATCATCGACGATTGATTCGAAAAGATCGAATTTGCCTGGAGAAAATTACAACCGATCGCCGTCATACCGGCCTCTCCCGTCTCGGGTGAAGGCGACGGTGAGAGTATCTGACGTAGCATCCCCGATAATCCTCCGAAGGTTTCGCCACCCCCTCCTCCTCCTCCTCCTCCACCTCCTACTCCATCCCTGAAATCGACAAAAGCCAAAGATATTGCGGCAAAGAGAAAGAACCTTCGGTTAACACGCACACGGTGTGCCTTTTGTTTCACATTTGATTCTTCGTGTTCTTTTGCTTGCTTTGATCTTGCAACAGACAGTGAGCCAAAAACAGAGATAGATAGATAGATAAATAGATAAATAGAAATAGAAAAGTAGAAAAAAGAAAGATAAAAAAGATTAGCTGCTTGAATACGTGTTTCTCTGTGTTATCCGCGTGTATGTGTATCCGTGTATGTGTATCATTTCTGCAAAGTGATCATCGTGCAAAGTGCGTGAGTGTTGCTGAATTATTTGGAAAAAAAAACAAATAATAATAATAATAATAATAATAATAATAATAATAATAATAATAATAATATAGCTATAAAATACATGAAAAACGAGAGCACATGTGCGAAGTAAGTTGGAAAAGTCACTGTCTACTTTATCGACTCGAGATTAACTTATGATTAGCTCGAATTATATTTTATACGAGAAACTGCGAGGGGAAGAAGATAGTGTACATGTAGAGAGAAGGATGAGAAGTAAATAGGGAGAAAAATAAGAAAATAAATAAAAAAAAATAAAAAATAAAAATAAAGAACAACACAAAATAGTACAAAAACTTTGCAGCATGATCCGATACTAAAAGCGAAATTTCAAAAAAAAAAAAAAAAAAGAAAAAAAAAAAATGCCCTTTGGTCTTCTTCAATCCTTGAAAGAGATAAATATTTAAAAAATATGTTGAATATAAAATTATTTATTTGGAAAAAAAAACAAAAAAAAAAAAAAAAACAAAAAAAAAACAAACAAAGCCTCACCTTTGATATGCCATTTCTTGAGTGATCTTCGACTGGTAATTCTCAAAACGGACAGCTCCATTAATTTTTTCTCATTTATACACTTATACTCTTCTTTTCACTGCAACCTCGCGACTGAACACGTAAAACATACAAAAGGTACGTCTTAACGTTTCGACGACGGTTTACAGAGTAATGTAACAGTCAAATGAGCTCACATTTCTGTTGAAGGGGAAGGGATTAAAAAAAGAAAAAAAAAAAAAAAAAAAAGTAGAATAAATAAATAAATAAATAAATAAATAAACATATACACAGGACAAATTGACAGAGACGACGTTAAATTCGTAAAAAATTACGAACGAAATCGTCATCGCAAAACACATTGTTCCTCGCTAACCTCGAAAAACGGAAATACATTGAAACTCGTGCGCTATTATCGCTGCCAAATGAAAAATGGCGCGAAAGCGCGATAACACGTGAAATATAAATATCTTACATAGATTGACGTTTGGCGCAAAAAATGCAAGCCACATGGTCACGAAATTAACGTAATTCCAAGCTTTAATACAAACAAAATTAATGGGAATGCTCGTTCTTTTCCCTGTTTTTCTTTTTTTTTAACCAATCGAGCAAAATTCATATAGACGAGTATACTCGTATTGGTCGTTGCAATCGAGTCAAAACCACATGTTAATTAATATCCCAGCGTCAAGACGATGAACAAAATAAAGATCTAACGTCAAAAAAGTGACGTCACAATCGATCACCGTCTTCGAGATATAAATATTAATTATGTAAAACAAATGTATGTATGTTATTATCACATATTGAATATATAATAACATACTTAAAAAAGAAAAAAAAAAAAAAAAAAAAAAAAAAAGAAAGAAAAAAATAGTAGAAAAAAAAAAGAAGAAATAATTACAAACTAATAAATACTAATTGTCTCGTAGATTAACAACATAGATTGAAGAGATACTCGCCTGAAATAAGAATTTCTCCACGTAGAATCCTAGTTTTTTAGAGCGACGTTACACACTAGCTGTCTCCTCTTCTCGTCTCTTCCTGAGATTTCTCTAGCGATTCTAGTGTCGCGTGTGACTTCCTCCGGAATTCTCGTCGGTTAAAATGTGTGTATGTGTCAAGGGATACGTTTGATATTTTTTTTTTTTTTTTTTTCGTAATTTCTTTCTCGTTTTTGCAGATTATGATGCACTATCATATTTAACCTCTTCGTACTTAATAAAATTATATTTATCGAAAACGTATAATATATATATCGTGCATTAGGAGACGAATATATCTCGGACAAATTGACGTGTCTCCATGTGTATTTGAAGAGTCATCGTTGTATCAAGTGATCGCACTTAAAATATCGAGCGCAATAAACGAATCAATGTGATCTTTGATTATAATTGTAAAAGCGGAGGCATTCGAAAGCACGAGAATGACGATATATATATATATATATATATATATATATATATATACAGACACTGTATATATATATGTATATACAGTCGCATCGGTAAGTAAGTTAACGACACAATTGTGCACAAAAATTAAAGAAATGAGTAGAATAATATGTTCAATGATTTAATACTTATATATACATATATAATTAGTATAAATAATATATATATATATATATATATATATATATGTATATATTTAATATAGATATATACAATGAATAAATGGATACGTAAAAATAATATAAATTTTCATATGTAAAATAAAAAAAAAAAATGACTATAAGGATAGCGTCAAAAAGTAAGTTAACGCGTCCTACTTTTTCTAATATTTTAAAGTAAATTATATTAAAATATTTTATATGAAAGACAATCTTTTACGTCTCGTAAATGGTATATTATGGATTCATTTTTCAATTATATTTAAACTAATCTTGTTCCGTTTATTGTACGATGAATCAATAAAATTAATTTTGTTTTTTTTTTCTGTGTCATTTATAGTCACGTTCTTCAATAATCTCACAAATACAAGATCGAATTCAAGGACAAACTTTGTGGGAACAATATTTATATTGTCTTCAAAAAAATCTCATTATTACCTTTATGTTTAGGCGATCATTGTTCTGTTGAAAGACATAATTATTTTTTTTTTTGTGCAAAAAGAAACAGATCGTTTTACAACATTTCTACGTATTTTTTATTTAGAATCAATGATAACCAAAGTTTCCAATATTGTGTATACTAAAACGCGTCATAACTGAGCCCACTTCCATGTTTAATAACTATTTTTAGATACCACCATTTTAAAACTTTCATCGCTTTTCCGCCAAGCATACATTACTACCGTCTATTATTATTAAAAATTTCAATTTTCAACTGAATCGTTGTATTAAATAACAGATTACTAAAATTCAATTGACTTATGTATATAATCGATTGATTATTTCGAAAAACACTTTATAATCCACTTTATTGAATCTATCTTTATCTATCTCTAAATTATCTTTTATCTCACGAATAATACGGTTATCATCACGCGGCGTTGTTTTGCATTTCTTTCCTATTCTTCGGCAAAAACTCAACGGAAATTTTTCTCCCTTTTTATAACACTTATATTTAATAATTTATATATTCTTTAATTTTCATTGAGGATAATAAATATCCTTCTTTTCCGCGTTACAAAAATTCTCGATTTTATTTCAGCAGATCGTTCATTTCTTACCATGCTCAACGAAATATTAGTCGTTATTATTTCATAGTAGGTTATAGATGCTAATAAAAGTACTGTTAGTATTTTAATGTCCTACGAAAATAAGTAACAATAAACATTGCAACGATTATATAAAAAGAAAAAAAAAAAAAAAAAAAAAAAAAAAAAAGACCCAAAGGAAAAAGAAAAGAGAGAGAAAAAAATAAAGAAAAGTGATACGATGGTTAACTTACTTTGCAACGCGTTCGTTCATTCTGAATTGACGACATTTTATAATTCTTTGAGAATTTTTTGATTGAAAACAAATACCATCTATAACAGATTACGATCAATGATATATCGTTCAATACTGTCATTATTAGTATAATCAATATACGACTTTCATTATTTTTTTTTTACCTGATTAATAACTTAAACGCACTGCGTTAACTTACTTACCAACGTGACTGTATATATGTATACATATATAGATATATATAATCAAACGATATTCATAATGTATTATTGTGGAAGAACTTGGCGATAATTATTCCTCCGATCGACCAAGCGTTCTTAATAACGAGCGTGAACGATTAAACTTATACATATTCAATCGGTTTGTGACTTTTTGATCGACCAATATGACGGTCGTGTGCGGCATTTTGTGCCTTCACGTAAGCGTGGGTATATTAATATCGACAACATGTAAACATATTCTTTCTCGACTGGACAGAGAGCTCCATGAATTTTCTTTTTTTTTAAATCTTAAAACTCAATCTTCTCATTCTGAGATTATTGATCTGTGGGATTTGTAAACTCAAAATAAATTTATATGAACCCTCTGTCCATTGATCGTACACGTATATACAATATCTAAGATAGCGATCGTTTTAATGAGAATTATAAATAATTATATATGTAAATCTATGAATTATACTTTGTAATTTAAATGTAAATATCATTTGTTTCTTTCCCTTTAGAACGAGCACTATACACATGCGAGAACATGTAACTAGAGGAAGGTATTTAGCAATTTGAAATTTTTATTCAATATACTTTTTCATATGTAAATTTTGTTTTTTTTTTATAAGTTATATTTTTATATAGTATGTAAATTAAATATCATAATTCTTCTTGTATAATTATTGTTTATAAGATCTTAATCAAATTGCTAAATATCCAGAGCCAAAGGCGGTTGTGGTTAGTGTAAGAACTTACCTTGTGTTTATGGAGAACTTCACCTCTTAATATATATATATATATTTTTCTTAAATACCGATGAAATTAATTCTACTAATTTATATATATATATATATATATATATATATATATATATATATAATAAAAAAAAAATAAAAACAAAAAATAAAAGAAATAATTTTCATTATACTAAAATCCGTATAAAAAGTAATATAGAATTATTTCATCTATATATTTTTTTCACATAATTGCAGTTCAATGAACATAGCAACGTAAAATAAATAAATAAATAGTATATAAATAATTCTTAACCTTATAGTGTGATTGAAATATGAACTTTATATTGAAATAACAAATTTATTTTTCATTTAAAATCATTAAATTATTTGACCTGAAATATTTATTTTTTTATCATATAATAGGCAAAATTTGAAATGCATTTAATTTCAATTAAATAAGTTCAATGGTTCTTATATAAATGTTTGCGTGATTGTTTGTGATTGCCACAACTTATACACCTTTGACCCTTATATAATTAAATTAGATAAAAAAAACTCACCCAGATTTGGGATCTCCGTCTGTACTTTGTTGCATTGCCATTTCAGGCATCTCAGTAACCTTCTGTTGTTGAAGTCCCGATGGGCCAGCTTCATCGCAGGCTAATGAAACATTTACAAATGTTGTTGGTTCGATGACTCTGCTATTGTTAGGATCTTCTTCACTTTCTTCTTTAACAGGTAGGCCTTGAATACAAGTACAATGTTCGTTTTGACAATTGAAAATATTCATACGAAAATATTATCTGAACTTGAAAACAAGCAGATAATATTAAAAAAAAAAAAAAAAAAAAAAAAAAAAAAAAAAAAATTACCTTCTTCTCCATCACATTCATCTTCCGAGTTTTCTTCTTCTTCACTACTCTCCTCCTCTTCTTCATGTTGATTGCTTGTATTTGTTTGACTTTGTGTGATTTGTTCATGCGTAGACTGAGTACTTGTACCAGGCATTTCTTGCACAGAACTACCACTTGCGTCCATAGGAACTGAGGTTATTTGTTGTTGATTGGTCGTGGACATCATCATAGGCATACTCAAGCTGATGTTGTCCATCATACCTATACCCATGTTGTTTTGATGCCCGCTTACTTGCTGCATCATACTTCCATCTAATCTGTTTCCACCGCTTGGATCTGGTTTCATAACGTTCTATATAACAAACAAAAAAAAAAGGAAAACACATGTTAATCATTAATTTCATAGAAAAAATATCACGTTATATATAAAATTAACAATCCATAAGAAAAAATGATTTACTATACTATATTTTTGTAAACACACCATATAGAATGAACCATTAAATGGACAACAAAAGAAGAAAAAATATTATTTGGTGAACTTTCACTTAGAAATGGAAATTTAAGTATTTTGTCCACTGCTTATAGCAGTAGTCAAGGGAAACATACAAAAGAATATCCAAAAAACAAAAAAATATCTATATCTTCTAATACTCGATCGATAACATGCATGCTATCTATTATTATATTTTTTTTTGTCCAATCATAGAAATTAGAAAATTTCTATAACACCCAACATCAGGGCATATTAATTACTTACTTGATTCAGAACATTTGTAACATAATCTGGCTTTTCTTCTAATCCAACTTCTCCCAGCCATTGCAACAATTGTTTTTCCGCATTAACCGATGTATTCCAAAATTGATAAAATAATTCTACTTTATACACGCAGTCATCACATATTTTCTTAGGTAACTTGTCTTCCCTATCGACCTGTAAATAAAAAAAAAAAATTGATAGAACCAATGAAAGCTTTAATACATACAATTATAGTTTGTTTCGATTTTTAATTAACTGTGATTAGTTAATATTTTCATGATACACGAGTATTAAGTGAATGAAGGTACTAGAAATAAATCGATTTTATCATATTAAACATTTCTATTTTAACCGTTTCGAGTATGTTTATACAACGCTTAGATCAGAATAGTCTCTCTTCTACGATGGAAATTAAGACGTTGCATTGAAAATGAAGAAAATGAAATATAATTCGTATTTGCACAAAAATGAGTATACTTTTTAAATAAACAGTATGCATCTGATTCAACAAAATGTCGAAAACATTTGTACGATCAATGTCCCCCATTTCAACTTCGCCAAAGTAAATATTCCTTGAAACGATTATTCTACGCTTAATATTAAGAAATGATTTAGTAATTATTCAATATGAATCGCATAATGAAAATGTTTGAAACTATGAGTCGTTAAAAAAAAAGCGCGGCAAAAGTATCGAAAAATTTCTAGGACCATGAGCGAGAAAAAGATGGAGATATATATATATACATAAGCAAGCGTAAGTTGGATAAAGATAGATAGAGATAGATAAATCGAGAGAGAGAGAGAGAGAGAGATAGAGAGAAAGAGTGAGAGAGAGATAGAAATGAAAGGACGTATCCACAGCATAACAGCCTCAGCATTGTTGGACCGCCTTAATTTCGCTTAACGGCATTCGAGGCGCGTGTCGAGTCTGAAATGTGTTTGCATCTGGTAGAAAATATACCGGGAGTCCAAAAAGTCAGAACATTGATATAAGTTCATCGAAGTGGTAAGTCCGCGAAAGAGGCGACAAGATGGCGATTTCTTTGCGGAGGGAGGGTCCACGGTACAATGTAGACTATGGCGCAGTAGGCTTACCTTGACCGGTAGGCAGGCGGTTATCTTGAGAAAAATTTGCCTTACGTCGCCCTCGCCCTCAAATATCGGCACGGAGACACGGTCCTTCACGAGACAGAGTCGACACAAGTCGAGATAGTCGAGGGAGGACATTTTCCCGTGTAAAACGCCAGCTCGAGACGCAAAAGCCGCGCCCGTAGACGCGAACACTCTTTCAACCAAAGCCGGAGAAGACCTCGGCGTCGTTCGCATACGCGTCGTTTCCTCCCTTCTACGTTTCGCTTACGCTCGGTATTTTCCGTAATGCTTCGACTAACTTCGGTACTCTTCGGTTCTTATTCGTAACTCCACCGAACGTCCTATGTATCGATCGCAGTAGCTTCGTGATTCGTTAGTCAAGCCAACCGCCTTAACACACGAGGCTTATGGAAAACGACGCGTACCATTCCTTTTTCCCTTCGTCCTACTTTCCACCAATAGCACAACTTCTTTGGCGTAACATACTCTGCGCGCTTTTTTCGAATTGTCAATCGAGTTAATTATTAAATTTCTTCCTTTTTTTTCCTCCTCTATTATATTATAACATTTTCCCTTTTTATTCCGTAAATGTTTCTAAATTACGTTTAATCGATCGTATAAAATTATTTTACAATTTATCTTAAGTATAATATTAATAATAAAATATGTATAATAATTACGATGTATTTATGTACGTAGAAGTAAAAGAAAAAAAAAAAAAAAAAAAAGAAAGAAAAGAAAAATAATAATAATTGAAATATCGTTGCAAAGGTAATGCTAAGGCGAAAAAGGAAGAAAACGAAGGAACTAGTACGTATCCATTTCAACTCAATCGATCGAACAGGTGTTTCAGAGGTTGTCCGAGTTACCGCTGCATATTAAGTTTTCATGCCCTATTACCCCGACCCTAGGATATACATTCGCAGATATACGATCGAATAACGTCTGTCAGCGACGATTCTGTCAAAGTTTGAGTGTGATAAATCATCTATGTTCTTTACTAGTGCCGTCGTTGACATATGAATTTATATAATTTTTAAAAATAAAAAAAATAATTACTAATAAAAGCGAAAAAAATTAATTATTAAATGACGATCGTATTGAACAATGTTTAATAAAATAATAAATTTACGATGTTATTACGTAATTAATGAATAAACAAATAACAAATGTAATATTTATTTATTTATTCTTAATATTTTATTCCGTAGGATCTCGTAAAATTAAGCACGTACAATGGCTCAACAATGGCCGCACGAAATCGTGGGAGTAGGATAAACATAGTACCGTCACGTTTCTTTGTCATTGCGGCTCAGCAAGTAACCTCTCTCGATACTCTGTTAAAGATATCAATGACCTGTCCTGCCCTTTCCAACTTGCCCCGAGCCTTGTTTTCACATCCACAATACTCGTACACTATACATACATATGTATATATGTATGTATGTATACGAAAATCGAATGCAAAGACTCAGATGTGAATTTTGATTGATGATCTAAAGATCATACGGATTTATTTATCTGTTGGGTTACGTAAAAAGCACAACTAATTTTTAGATTAGAAAAAACTGCTTTATTGTGGCAGAGCACATGTATTTACGTATAATATGTATATATATATATATATATATATATATATATATATATATATATATACACGTGTATACACATATACAATTTTATACTCGTATTTTATATGTATGTGTATATACACACATACATATATACATATATGTATATTTATATATATATATATATATATATATATATATATATATACTAGCATATAATTACGAAGTCCATAGTAATTTACAAAGTACGATCCACTTAAATGTCAGTACACGTGGCGGTGTGTGCAGGCAGATTTTTGGAACCTATTTCGAATCGCACGAACGCGTTTTTTTAGCCTTTATTCCCTTTCCCGTTTTCTTTTCTTTTTTCTTTTCTCGCTTTCTTTCTTTTATTTCTTTTTCTTTTCATTTTCGCCTAATAATTCAGTTGTTTAACTCGATGTTTTTACAAGATTTATTTTATTTTATTTATTTACGTACTAATCTGTATATGTATTTATATATGTATGTATGTATGTATGTATGAATATGTGTATATGTATGTATGTATTTATGTATGTATATGTATTTATGTAAGTTTTCCCCCTTCCTTTCTTTATTTTTATCTTTAATATAATTATTCGGCGTGATGTGTTATCATTGTCATTTCTTTTTGTTAGACTTTGTGTGTGGTCTTTTTGTCTTTCTTTCTTTCTTTCTTTCTTTCTTTCTTTTTTTTCATTTTTCTTTTTTTCCATTATTATTATTTTTTTATTTTTATTTTTATTTTTTTTTTTATTTTTTTTTATTTTTTTTTATTATTATTTAATTAAATAAGAATTACATGAAAGTGAGGGATATGTGGTCTCCTTTCAGATTTTTGTTTACATCGAAATCGCTCATTAAGGCGCGCGCGCGTGCTGAAAGGATTATATATTTTTGTTTTAAATTCTCTTCGTTTGCTTTCATTCGTCTCGTTCGTTCGTTCGTTCGTTACTCAATAATGTCTGTTTAACTGTCTTCCTTTATCTTACAAGTAATTATATGGATACTATTATAAATACGTAATGTATGTATATGTGTGTGTATATGTATGATTGTGTGTTTGTTTTATCTTTTTACAAGTTTTCGTTTTTCGAACTAATGTATATCATCGATTTCTTTTTCTTAAATTCTTTTTTTCTTCCTTTTCATTCTTTCATGCTTTATTTCTTTCACAATTGTCGGGGAGAGGAAACCGAACGATGAGTTTTACTATATCTAGCGTTTATAATGAGAAATGTTTTTGTTGTTGTCGTTTCTTTTTTCCCTTTTTTCTTGTTTTTGGTTGTCTTTTTGTACAAACTATCGGTCGATAATCCATTCGATCGAAATAAGAACCGTTAATAATTGTTAATAAGTCTTAATTATATCTGAACATTTTAAATACAAGGTTTGGAAGATCAATTAATATGGTTTTTTCTCTGTATGTTTTTTTTTTTTTTTTTTTTTTTTTTTTTTTTTTTTTTTTTTCCCCT
Source organism: Vespa mandarinia (assembly GCF_050613455.1). Lineage (NCBI taxonomy): Eukaryota > Metazoa > Arthropoda > Insecta > Hymenoptera > Vespidae > Vespa > Vespa mandarinia. The sequence goes on along the minus strand of NC_140813.1, from coordinate 6,073,623 downwards.
TTCTTTCTTTCTTCCTTTCTTTCTTTCTTTCTTTAACTTTACAAAAATGGTAAGTAAATCGTTCCTCGCAACAGCGAACAATGTAAGTAAATATATAAGTATATATTTCTATATGGAGAGAAGAGAATGATATTAAATATCGTAATAAAATAAAAAAGCATACGTAATTCGCAAGGAAGCATAATAGTCAGTATTGGCAAAAAGTAGTGGTACGATCACCATGAAGATATTATCTTATTATTATCGTGAACTTATGGTTGTTTCTTTGCACGAATTTCTTTCTTTTTTTTTTTGTTCTTCTTTCTTTAACATTTGGTCTTACATCTCTCACACCTTCCCCACCTCCCTACTACCTCCCTAATTTTTCGCATTATCAACCTATGAACGAATTAATTAAGATTATATTACGATTAAGACAAGACAATAATTCGCTTGCCTTTCTTTCAAATAACCGTAAATACGTAATTAACAATTTGTTGTTGTTGTTGTTTTTCTGTGTATCTTTGTTTCTTTCTTTCTTTCGATTGTTTCTCCTTTTTTTATAGAATTATATTGATATTACTTATGAAATTTCATAGCTATGGTATTCTTAAAGACTACTTATGCTATAACACTTATAGCAACATTGCATGATTAAATGTCTTGATTATTTTTCTTTTTCTCTTTCGTTTTTTTCCGTTGTTATTTAATTAATTTTACATATTATCCAACGATGATAACGTAAATTTATAGCAATCATCGTTATTACTGTATTATACTGCATGTATGCATGTAAGTATGCATGTATATATATATATACATATATATATATATATATATATTCGAGTTAATGCGAACAATACTTCATCTTTATATTTTTCTCAATCTCTCTCTCTCTCTCTCTCTCTCGCTCTCTCTCTCTCGCTCTCTTTCTTTCTCTTTATGGTGTTCGTTACCTGCTAATGCGAGATTAAAAATGTGAAAACTTTTTATTTTCACATCGCTAAATATTCGATTTATATCATCTCTTTGTATTTAATTTATTTACATATGTCTTTTTTTTCTTGTGCATTAAGAAAAAAGTGGAATCACGACGTAAACAAATTTTGGCAAAAAGTCAACGAAAGATTCAATCAATGATTACTCTATTTTTCTTTTTTTTTCTTCTTCTTTTTTTTTTTTTCCTTTTCTTTTTGTTCCTTATTATATCGCATCATTATTGCGACACAGTAATCAAAAAATGAATATTATCTTACAGCGAGACGAAAAATATAAAAAAAAAAAAAAACAATATAAAATTTAAAATTGCAAATATTATTAACGATTCTTTGTTATTAATGCACATAATATTTTTCATTGAAAAGTTCATTTTGACAAATCACTCGAATTATAAGAAGGAAATGTTCTCTCCTAATTATTTTAATAAACTTTGTTTTTTGTACGATTATAATAATAACAATATACAGAGTTATGTTTTATCATTGTTGCATGCTTTTACGAATAGAATTACATTCAAGATGAATTGCAATAAACGAAAAAAAAAAAAATAGAAAATAAAAAAACATTCGCAATTATCAAATATTGTTTTTATTATTTATGAAACGAGGAGAAATTTTTAATTGTTCAATTACAATATGGATATTAACGAAATATCTAATTTTCATATACGTTTTATAATCAATTCGATCATTTTCCTTCTTATAAGAATTCCATTTCTATAAATTTATTAATGAAACTTACTAAGTGATACGTTAAATCTCAAAATTACATTGACGACGTACTCAGATTCTTTTCTTTTCTTTTTTTGGATTTTTCTTACGGTTTTTTTTTTCTTTTTTTTTTCTTTAATAAGAGAAATTTAAATATGTTTAATATATTAGAGATAAAATGCGATCTTTGCGTCTCGAGTAAGCGGTCATCTATGATATTAACATTAAAGTTTTATCGTTATTTACTAAAAAAAGAAATTTGAAAGATGAGCTATATATATATATATATATGCATATATATATACATATATATGTACGTCGTAGAATTCTAGATATAATATATCGGCATATTTTATTGTACATATCTTATATATGTATCCTTGAATTATTCAAAAAACGCTTATTTACAAGTTGTCAAATTAGACTCGAAATTTCAACCACCATCTCTGTGTATCTTAATAATATATTACATTATATTACAATCGATAGGTAGTGTCTTTCGACGAGCGTATTTATGTATTCACCCTGGTTTTGAGATTATTTTTAATAGATTTGTTATTCTCTTTCTTTTATCCCTTTCTCTTTCTCTCCCTCTCTGTCTCTCTCCTCTCTTTCTCTCTCTTCTCTCTCTCTCTCTCCTCTCTTTCTCCTTTTCTCTCTTTTCGTATGTGATATTTTATGGTCGTTTCATAATATGTATTGTGGTAGATAAAAAATCATCTTTTTCTTTTTTTCTTACAACTACCGTGACACACTGAAACATAGTAAATTTCATTTTATAAATATTAAATGGGCAACGGTTTATTTCATTAGAATTGATCGTTCGAATCCTATCTATAATGAGAGTATGTGTACTTCGGTTGTTGTAAAAAATAATGGACAAATTAATTTTATACGAATTGTAATCAATATAAGAAATATATATATATATATATATATATATATATATATATATATATATATATATATATAGTCTGAATACATGAATAGTATGAAATATATATATTGTTGTTGTTGTTTTTTTCTCATGAAGAAACAAGATTTTACATAAGAGTTATTACGCAATAATTGATTATTTCGATCGATTTTACTGATATATCATGTATATTAGAATATTCGAATTATTCACAGGAATTATATAATTTTTTAAATTTGTAAAAAACCGATTTAACTAATGAACATTCTATTAATCGATCAATCAATCAATCAATCAATCAATCAATCAATCAATCAATCAATCAATCTCTCCTAATAATGTCGTCGTCATTTTCACGTGATTTGTATTTTTTATTTTTTTTATTTTTTTTTTTTTAATTAACGTAGCGCAAAAAATTCGAATAAATTTGTCATGCGAGATTCGTTCGTATTTATTTATGTATGTAAGAAGTTCATATCGATGAAAGATATCGATTTTGATTGATATACTTTGTTTTGAGTTAGCTATTAGTTTCGAATTATAATTCGAAACATAATGACTCGATAATAATGATTAAACCGGATGATTAAATCTAAAATTCGCATAACCGTGAAATTACTCTTCTTATTTTTCTCCTTCTTACTATCTACGGGTCCTTTTTTGTACTTGCCCGTACTAATAATAATATAATCATTTCGGAGCAATTTAATAATCATTCATTGGTTTCTTTTTCTTTTTCTCTTTTTTCTTTTTTTTTTTCCTCTTCTTCTTCTTCTTCTTCTTCTTCTTCTTCTTCTTCTTCTTCTTCTTCTTCTTCTTCTATCTCTTTTGACACTTTAAGCAGGCACATCATTTACAAATTGAACGAGATTTTTGTTTTTAAAGAAATTCGTTATGTGTATAAAGCCAATTACGCGGCCTTTCTATTTAAACATTAAGCGAAGAGATAAGGTTTTGACTTAATTAGCGTTAAATAACGATTTTTCTGTGTGTTAATCGCTCTTCCTTCCTTCCTTCCTTCCTTCCTTCCTTTCTTTCTTTCTTTCTTTTTTTCTTTCTTTCTTTTTTTCTTTCTTTCTTTCTGTTTCTTTTTTTTTCTTCTTTTTTTTTTTCATTGTTACTCTGGATTCGGATTTTAAAACGCATTTCAGAATCTTATTTTAAAATATTGTGCATTATCGATCGATTAATATTCATCTTAAATGGTTTTTAAAAAGAAGGCATTTGGTGCTACCAATAATAGAGAGATATTTCCGGGAAAACGGATTCCAGGGGTAGACAATTTTCGATGGTCGTTCTATTATTATTATTATTATTATTATTATTATTATTATTATTATTATTATTATTATTATTATTATTAATATTATTAATATTATTAATATTATTATTATAATTATTATTATTTTCTTCTTCCTTTTTTTTGCACCTGGCATCGTATTATCATTTAGCAACGTTTAAAAAAAATGAATTATGCAAGATCGCTGGATTTTCTCGGCCAAATTATCGTCCTACGATTAGAGATTATTCACGGAATATTCTATTACGAACCTTGACATTCCCGTGATATCTCCGTCTACAAAGAATTAAAAAAAAAAAAATAAGAAAAAAAAAGAAAAAAAAAAAAACGAATACGTATATTTTTGGTTGATTTATTACAAAATTTTATCGATTTAAAAACGCCATTTAATATTCACGTGCCATTAATTTAATTCGATTTTTATTTTTAAGTTATGAACAGTTGGGAGTGTATTTCTCTCTTTCTCTCTTTCCCCTCCTCTCTCTTTCTCTCTCTCCCCTCCTCTTTCTTTCTCTCTCTCCCTATTTCTATCTCTTTCTTTTTATCTTTTTTCCACCGATCAAATAATATCTACTCTATGATTATAACAAGCGGAGAAATGTATACAAATATTATTTGTCAAAAAGATTGGCGGGTATTTAACGTCGTAACGGATCGGGGCTTAAGGTTTCTTTCTACGTAACAATTATTTCAAAAATTTTAAGATATTTATTTTGTTCATAAAGGAAGAAAAAATGTGATGCCTCAAATGATGAGCTCAGAATTAAAATGAATGTGCTAAATTAGAAATGGAATTGGTTAGACGCTTCTCAAATTCGTTCTATCTCTCTCTCCCCCCCTTTTTTCTTTTATTCATTTATTTTCTCTCTCTCTCCCTCTCTCTCTCTCTTTCTACATCTTTCTTTTAGTTTCTACTAAGTCTCATGTGTATATATCGTACTTCTCGTATTCATAAAAATGACTCCCGATCTTGTAAGATCGTTGTGTTTCATATATGTATAACTAAAATTCTAATATATTACAAATCTCGAATTCATACGTCACTCTCTTGATTTTTAAGTTTTTTTTTTATTTCATTTTTTTTTTTTTGGTTTTTACTTTGTAGTCGATAATAACAGAGACGTATGAAGTGTAATATAGCTGACCTCTTTTCACCCTTTCGTTTTATTATTATTAATATTAATATTATTATTATTATTATTATTATTATTATTATTATTATTATTATTATTATTATTATTATTATTATTATTATTATTATTATTATTATTATTATTATTATTATTATTATTATTATTATTATTATTATTATTATTATTATTATTATTATTATTATTATTGTTATTGTTATTGTTATTATTATTATTATTATTATTATTATTATTATTATTATTATTATTATTATTATTATTATTATTATTATTATTATTATTATTATTATTATTATTATTATTATTATTATTATTATTATTATTATTATTATTATTATTATTATTATTATTATTATTATTATTATTATTATTATTATTATTATTATTATTATTAATTTGTGATCGAACGAAGTAACAATCAATCCGGTGCATCGAATCGTTTGGCTTCTCATCGAATTTTATCATCGATCACGAATCGGTGCACGATGCACGTCATATACAAATATGACGAGCTCTCATTAGAAACATACTGGAGACCGTTATCAATAATTATTTTTTTTATTTTTTTTATTATTTTTTTTTTCATTTTTTTTCTTTCTTTTTTTTTTGTTATTGTAACGAGTCGTCGAACGATCCGAGATTGTTATTTGTTTATTTGTTTGTTTATTGGGGAGGTTGGTCGTCTTCATTAAAGCTTTTTTTGTTTTTCTTTGGTTTTGTCTTTTCTTTTCTTTTCTTCTCTCTCTCTCTCTCTCTCACCTCTCTCTCTCTTTCTCTTTCTCTCCTCTTTCTTTTCTTTTTCTTCTAACTTTTAAATTTCGTCGCCACGATACACGCGTGGAAACGTTCGGCTGGCTCGCTACTAACCACTCTTCAACATTGATACTACTTATACCTCGTGTACATACATATACCATGTCGAAATTTGAAATACTAAAGATATATTCTTTGACATTAAAAAATATTCAAATAGATATTACTTCTCGATGAAAGGCAAGAAAATTGCTCCGCACGTGGAACGTCTATCTATCATGTATTACATATAATACGTCTGGGCTTACACGACGATCAGTGGAACTCGGACAAATGAATCTCTATTTCTCTCTCTCTCTCTCTCTCTCTCTCTCTCTCTCTCTCTCTTTATCTATCTTTTTTCTCTACTTCACTCCATTACAATTATTTTATACGGCGATTGTCAATCTAACAAACAAAACGTATAGGTATATTTTTACTGTGATAACTCAGGGACACAGATAAGTACGTGTATAATAATTTAAGATAAGAGATACGAATTAACTTTATCGGATGTAAAATGAAATCAATGGATTAACGTATATAATAATGTTCGTCCGAGTAGAAAATGAAAGGAAGAGCCAAGCTGTACGCAATTTGTTTCATACTCCACCGACGTTGTTTCTTTGACGTTCGAACGAGGTGCTTGTTGGTGCACAGTAGACAGCATAGTTCGTTTCTTTTTTATTTGGTTTTTGTCTTTTCTTTTCTTTTTTTTTTTCTGTTTTTATCCACGAAGAAAGTTAAACTGTTGATATCAGTGTCGTCTATTAAAAATTACATCGAAATTATTGACAACAAGACGAGACACGTTGTTGAACACGACTTAGTTTGGCCGTCGACTTGGTCCTTGATCGAACATCGAAATTTTTCCGCTATTCTATGATGTACGATCAGACGGACTCTCGTCTTGGCTTACGTTCTATGGAATTTAACGAAGAAGCACGAGAACGTTGTCAGATACTGGCACGATGTTGATGCAACATTTGTAATTGTAACAATGACGCCAACTGGGGTGGTCTCAATTCGGCTCGTTGATTCGGTTGTGAAAATTGCTGCATCGGTAATAGATGAGAAATCTTGCCGGGTGAGCGACGAACCGTAAAACGTTGTCTCCGGCGTTTCTTTTGAAAGCCGCTACAGCGACAGCTACATACTGATGCCTCGTCGTCCAACGAAACTGTTTCACCGTGATTACCGACTCGCTCCGACAATATCGAGCCGTTTGCTGTTATCACATCACCTTCCAAACGTACTGCTTCCTGTACTGCCTATAAATTAAGCCGACAAGTAATCGTAATATTTCTTATTATTATCTCATTCAGTGCTATGGACGCATATATGCGTTTAACGAAAGCGACCACGTTGTGGACTATGGACGCATATATGCGTTTATTAATTTTTATCAACCTCTCTCTCTCTATCTCTCTTTCTTTCTCTCTCTCACTCTCACTCTCACGTTTGAAATTATTTCAAGTTAAATATGGTTCAAGTTAAAATATGGTTTATATTTTAATGTTTTGAATGAAATAATTTATTAATTCTTATATTATGTAAGTAATAGTGCCTTGCGTATTCAATCGATGGAATTAACATCAACGAAAAAAGTATTCCGTCTTCAACGATCGAAATTGCTAGGCGCTAAACGCGAATCGCTTGCGCCAGTAGTATTCAGCATTCAAAGAATTAAACACGCTTTAAGTCGTATTAATTTATAATAAATAAGATGTATCACCTGCAATGCTTCGGCCTCGTCTCGTCTTTCGTCCTCGGTATTCATCGTGACGAATCTCAAGACCAATAAATTAAGGGAGGCCGCAACGATGGCCAATCCAAATAGGATGAATATCAAGGCAAACATTACGTACTCTGGCTTATTGTCCAAAGCATTGTCCTTTTGAAGAGCTACCATATCACCAAAACCTATGGTCGTCAGAGTGATGAAGCAATAATAAATGGAATCGAAATAAGACCACCCTTCGTATCTGGAGAAAGCTGCTGCACCACCGGCGATGGTCAGACACGACAAGGTCGTAACAACGCAGATTAAATTTATCTCTGAAGCCTATAACAATTAATATAGATATTTATTTACTTAAATAAAAATATATTTCTTATATTTTTCGCATCTATTATATGTTAATAGATATGAGAAATTTTGATAAATTTTACCTGGACATCCTTACAATTGAGAAGACTCTTCACATTCCGTATTACAACGGATGAGAACTTGTTAAGGCGTTCACCTATACTCTGGAACATCACGAGCCCTAAAGGGATTCCAACGATTCCATAGAACATCGTGAAAAGTTTACCGCTTATGGTATTTGGCGTTGAGTGTCCGTAACCTGTATAAACGATTAATCAATTAGAGAGATAATAATAATATTATTTAATGAGCTATAAAAGATAAAAATTGTTCATGGGTAAATGGGGGGAGGAGGGTAAGTTTTCCAAGTTAATTCATGTTTTAAAAATTGTTGATTCTTTTTCAGATTTTTTTTCATCTCTCTCTCTCTCTCTCTCTCTCTCTCTCTCTTTCTCTCTCTCTCTCTCTCTCTCTCTCTCTAATCGATCTGTTATCATTATTATTAACATTGTGAAATTCGTATAAAACGTGTTACCAACTTCACAGACACGAGGAGCTTTTCAAGAACTCGCATATCCACAGAGTGAGAAGTTCGTAGGCAAGTCCTTTTATATCCTCTATCAAAGTCAAGTTCTTACCCGAACAAGCTGAGAAAAAGTTTCTGGGAAAGCTTCACAAAGTGAGACAGACATTCGTTTAACGATAGTGCACGCCATCTTCGTGAAAAGTTTTCTCGTTTAAGACTTTTCGAAGTGCAACGCTAGACGGTATTAGAAAATAGTAATAATCACCGATTGTGGTGAGAACCGTGGTTGCATAGTAGAAAGCACCCGCAAACTTCCATTGTTGGCCTGCCTTGTGCGGCTCCGTTTTCAGAACCACGGTTTCCATGATTTTAAAATCGTCCTCGCTGATATTGTACTTGCGTATGACCATTTTCTCAACGGCTGTAAATAGATAAATATAACAATTAAAATTTCACTTTGTTCTTTCTTTTTCTGTCTTGAATTTTTTTTCTCGTGTGATCACGTCAGTATATATTTTAACATTTTCTTTCTTTCTTTTTTTTAATTTTTTTTTTTTAATTTTGAACAATATTAATTTAGACATTAGACTGATGCCTTATTTATTGACTATTAAAACTTTCAAGAAAATAATTTATGTCTGACATATGTTTTCTAACCCAGATGCAACCCAAATTTTTTTCCTATCTACGAAAAAGTTATATAATATAAAAGTTATGATATAACTTTATATAATTTCTTGTTTATGATATAACTAATATAATTATAGTATAGCTTAACTTATATTAGTACAAATATATATATATATATATATATATATATATATATATATAATGTTATAGTTTAAAATTCAACGACTCAAAAATTTTTGAAATTAAAAACTTAAGATATCTATATATATATATATATATATATATATATATATATATATATATATATAGGATTAAGTTAAAAATAAAGAAATAAATGTTTCATTTCATTCTATCTTTTCTAAATCCTATAATCTATTAATCTATTACAGTCTGTTATTAACTGGATCGATCTAATGTTAAAACATATTAAAAGATGTTAAAAGTTCACCACAATATTGTGTTTTTATTTTATACCATCCAGTGCTTCCTTGCGTCGTTTCTCCGTCTCGGACTCGAGAACGTCGAAGATCGCAGCGCCGACGAGGAGGTAGGTGAATGTAGAGACGATCAACGATAGGGTCCGGACGTTTTGTTTCTTCATTCTCTAGTGAGCCACATGCTCACTAGCAGGGCCCCAGCCCTAACTACTTGCATTGCTCAGTGAGTCACGTTTTGCTCTTTTGGGCCCATTGCGAGCCTCTTTTTCTCTTTCCTTTTCTCTCTTTTTCTCTTTCTCTCTCTCTCTCTTTCTTTCTCTTTCTCTCTCTTTCTTTCTTCTTCCAAAGGACGATGCCGAAAAACAAAAAAAAAGGAAGCTCCTTCCAATCTTCCAACGCTACAGTTCCTGTTCTTCTTCGTTCCACCTCTTAGGTCTACTGTCTTCTTCCTTGCCAGGACTGTTCTGCAGTCGTTCTCGTTTATCTGTAATTGAGATCTTACGATTCGATTTTATGAACACATTAACATTCAATCACGAAGTCGCCTTTTAATGACGATTTTTTTAACGTTTATTATCTTGTTAGATCATAGTTGAAGGGTATCAGTTTATTTGTTTGTTTGTTTTCTTTTTCTTTTCTTTTTTCTTTATTTTTGTAAATAAAAATCTAAATTTTGTAGTTAGATGGCAGTCTAACAAATTTGTTTGAAGATTTGATACACATTGTCAAATTTTTTAATTTCTATACGATCATAAATATCATTTGTTTTTTCTTCTTTTTTTTCTTTTCCTTTTTAATTTAAGTACATTTAAATGCAGTCAAAAATTTCCTTTCGAAGAGCTCAAATGTAATAGGAAATTTTTAGGCGACTTTTTTTTTCTTTTTTTTTTTTTTCTTTTTTTTTTTTTATATAAATACATTTGAACAATATCAAAGAATTAATCAAAAAGTTGGGATGAAATATTCGTTAAAAAATATTATATTGAAAGTGCAAATAGTATTCTAACGATGCAATTTGTTATACGTGCTGGAAAAATGAAAAAGTAAAAAAAGGAAAGGAAAAAAAAAAGATTTACTTCTTCTGACAAGTTTCAGAACGAGTCATTTTATCTCGAAATACTCTCCAAACCATTTCTCTTTTTTTGCTTTCCTTTCTTTTTCTTTTTTTCTTTTTTCTTTTTTTATATTTCTTTTTCCTTTTAATAATTTCCTACAACATATCCGTGTAATACCAATTCCGAATATGAGAGATTCGTTTCGGTGACGAAAACAAATTATTTTTGTCGCACCAAGTGAAGCGATCAAGCGGAATTGGGTTAAAGTAATATTCTTTTCGGTCTTGTGCGTTGGTAGGATCGAATTTGATTGACGACGAGAAAGAAAAAAGAAAGAGAAAGAGAGAAAGAGAGAGAGAGAGAGAGAGAGAGAGAGAGAGAGAGAGAGAGAGAAAGAGAAAGGAGAAAGAGTTCGAACGTTCTAAAAAGTCAATCGCTTTTGTTTCTTTCCGGTTAACACAAGCGATGAAGGATAAATGAGAGTAAGAGAAAAGAGAAGAGTTTAAAGAAAAAGAAAATGAAAAACAAGAAAAACAAAAGAAAGACGTGATGAAGTGAACTGCTAACTACAAGATAAACGGCATTTTTAAGTTTTAGAAACTGTTACAACTGGCCTAACTTTTCATATAAACCGTAAAAATTAAATAATATTAATGATCGATACAAAAAAAAAATCGATGATTAATATTATTTAAAATAAAAATTAAACAAATCCAGATTTAACACTTTTATCCGGACTATAAATAAAAAAAAATATATATATATATAAATAAATAAAAAATAGAGTTAAATATTAAGTTTTATCGATCGCATTTAGTTGCCAATTTTATTTTTTTCGTACTAGTTGCAAATTAAATCAATTGATTGATCTATAATTAATAATATTATTTAAAATATTAAACACATTATAACACTTTATCTGGACCATCTTATGGATAACACATATAATATGTATGTATATATATATATATATATATATATATATATATATATAAATAAATAAATAAATAAAAAATAAAATCGAATAAATCTCACCTGCAACTTGTCTCGGGTTTTTCTTTACGTACGACGAAGGATTAAGCAGTATGATATGGCAGTGCTTTCGCTGCTCCCACTGCCACGTTCCCTCCATTCCTTAATTTAGAATGCCGGACGGTTTCAGTGCCGACTAAAAATAATAATATTAGAATTGATTAGATTAAATCATATGATTAAATCAAATTAAAGATAAAAATTTTTGTTGAACGATGATCATCCGATATATTTACGGAATATTACAACAGATATACTTACGAAAGATACACAAAATTCAAAAGTCTCTTTTCGATCGATCGATTGAAAAAAACAAAAAAGAAAGAAAACAAAAATGTGAAAAAGAAAAAAATTGGAAATCGGTGCAATTTTAACATTTGCACGTATTATACTGTTTCTATTTTGGCTATTCTTTGCCTTAATGGATTTATCGATCGACGAAAACTGATTCATGAGATTCGAATATCGGTGGATTTGAGCGACGCATCAATTTAAATGATCGGATTATGTTAATTCTCCTTTTATCTTTTTCTTTTATTTAAAAATTAAAGATTAGAAAGAAGAAAGTTAGTTCTACTACTCTTAAAATCGAAACAGACGAACATTGTGTGATACAAGTAGTACACATTCGCACACACATACACACACACACACGCGCGCGCGCGCACACACATACACACACGTATATACACTGCAATCGATGTAACACTAACACGTCTTTTCGAAAAGGCTCGATCCTTTATTTGCTCTCCTTGTTTCCCTGGCTACTCAAAAAGGTTGATTAAGTAAACGTTGTTCGAGATTTGAAAAGGGTGGTTAGTGTTTTTAGTAGTCGTGCTTTGCTTCTTCACAAAGTATATACACATATACCTACATATAAAGGTTCAACTCGTACGCATTAGAAGTGGATGTTTGCAGTTCGCTAGCCAAGATTGCATCTTGCGATATCAAAGGGTTGAAATTCTGGTTTTCGAGAGACAGCAGGGATACTAGGGCACGGATGAGAATCTCGGTAATTGGTACTAGACGATCCTGAAAGATACCTTCTTTATTCTCTCTCTCTCTCTCTCTCTCTCTCTCTCTCTCTCTCACTTTCACTTTCTTTTTATTTAACATATACGTGTATACATACATACATACATATATACATATATATATATATATATACATATATATATATATATATATATATATATATATAATATTATAATTTATAATTAATAAATATAAAATTAAACAGATTCCAACAATTTATTTGGAACAATTTTATATATAAAAAAAAATAAATATATATATATATATTAAAATCTTTAATAATATTGCAATCGAAAATAATTGATAAACTTAATGAAACTTGATAAAATAATTGATAAAATTAATTTTCATTTTAACACAACAATGATCGTAAAATGGGAAAAAGAAATTTCACGAGATAAATAGTTCCCTTCGACCTTGAAATGTTTTTTTTTCTCCTTTCACTCATGCATTTCAATTTCAAGGTTGACACCAGGCAGATTCCTTTTATAAAAAAGTATCAATGTTTTCTCATCGAATTTACTTATATCCCCGCGAAATCTTAGGTCGCAAGCTAACATAAAAAAAAACCTTCGCGGGGTGCATATTTTATGGCATCCAAATCGTATAGAAATCCTCTTATACATGGTATAATTTTGGAAGCTAAGAAATTCGATTTAACGCGTGACAGCATATTTATCGAAGAAAAATTGATATCGAAATCATTATGTTCTTCTTCTTCGTCTTCTTTTCATTTTTTTTTTCTTTTTTTTTCCCTTTTTCTTTTTCTTTTGAGAAAAAAAAAGAAGAAATTTTCGTCCTCCGTTCAAAAGTAATAGAAGTAGAAGATGAAAAAGATATATATATATATATATATATATATATATATATATATATATATAGAGAGAGAGAGAGAGAGAGAGAAAGAAAAAAAAAGTAGAATATAAAAGAGCGGGAAATATCACTCCAAAGAGTTGTGACGACATTCCCTTGCAACTCTTCGAACGATCTATTTCCAAAGAGAAACGAGTAAGTTTCAACGACCTTACAGAGAAAAGTAGAGAGAGAGAGAGGGGCGGAGGGAGGGAGGGGGGAGAGAAAGAGAGAGAAACAGAGATAGAGAGGGAGAGATCCAAAAAGTTTTAAAGTCATAACTCTTTAGAAAGTTACACACATTCGGTAACTTTCGTGAGAAAGTTTATACGATTCATTGTATGAGAAAAACTGGAGAGGTGCTCATCTAATTTGACTATTCTTTCGGCAATTCACTTTTACAATTGTCTAACTTTTACAACAGATTTTATATCTAAGTACGTAGATACGTCAATCTGGCACGGCTAAACTCTATAATACTTTCTTTCTTTCTTTCTTTCTTTCTTTTCTCTTTTTCTTTCTTTCCGATTAAATTTGTAGTTCTTGAGTTCGTATTAAACTTGCATTAGAAATGGTATATTGAAATTTAAGATATATCATATTATAATTAAAATTAGTATTATAACTTGTTCAGTTATACTAATTAAGGTTACATCAATAAATTAGTATAATTGAGCGAATTTGATAATATAATGTGTCTGACGCGCGTGATACTCTCTAATATGTTCTTTATTTTTCTTTTCCTTTTTTTTTTCTTTCTTTCTTTCTTTATTTTCTTTTTTTTCTTTTTTTTTTTTTTATTCATATGTTATTCATTCGACTGGCATTCGCAGTTCCTAGTCTATTTTAGAAATCTGTTAGAAACAGTATAATATTATTTAAGATATATCATACTCGTACTCGTTAGTATAATTAAATGAATTTGATAATAACGTGACGCTAACGGTGCAACGCCGACATTAACTAATCCGTGCTCTGAAGATCAGCTTAAGTACTCATCATGTATAATTACAGTGAACGTGTTAATGACATATGGTACTTATTTATGCATTGGAAATTATGATTGATTAAACATAATTTCATGGTTGATAAGATCGAACGTAACAATGTCAGAGAACCATTGAGATTTTTGTTTCTTTTTTGGAGAAAAATAAAAAAATAACAAATAAAAAAAAAAATAAATAAATAAATAAAAAAAAATAAAAAAATAATAAGTTTTTTATTTTTATAAATATCGACAATCATCTCTCGAGTTACGAATAAAAATAAATAAAACAAAAATCGATTCTTTTTTGTATCCAATCTTTATCATTTTCTTTTTATCTATCACACTTCTCTTTTCAAATAACAGAAAGGAAGAAAGAAAGAAATTCTTTTTTGTATTTTTCTTTCGAGATAACGCTCGAAATACCCAGTTCCAAAGTTGTTACATTGTATCATATAGATCTTCCCTTGTATTAACTGACGCTATTAACCTACAATCTCACGAATGACGTCTACGAGTGAAACCCCCCCATCATCCACCACACCTATCCACGATGTCTTTCGACTATACATGTATTTACGTTTTTATAACTTCGAAAGAGAATACTTTTCGGTGAAAAGTATTTTATCAATAGAATTTATTTTCTCTCAACGTACTTATTTTTTCCGCACTTCACTCACCCTCTTCGCCAATATACAAAATAAATCCTTCCGTTTTGTAATGATTTTCTAAAAGTTGATTATATTCTGCTGAAAAATAACAAAAGCATCTTCTCGGTGTAAGCATTCAAATTTCTTAATAAATTAGCGGATCGATAGTTTTTAAACGAGTATTAAAAATCAATTATTCCTCTTAAATCTCTTCGAGACGTTTGTCTGTTTTTTTTCTTTTTTTTTTTCTTTTTTTTCTTTCTTTTCCTTTCTTTTTAGGTAATTTCTTATTTTTCGTATCGTAAAACTACAAATGTCTATAATGGAACTTTCTGACGATCTGAACAAAAAAAAAAAAAATGGAAAGAAAAATATAATAAGCTCGAAAAAACCATCGAAAAAAGATTAATTGATTATTCGAAACTCATCATAGGAACGACAAACAATTACCGAAATTTTTTTTTTTTCTTTCGTTTAAAAACCTTTTGTTCTTTTCCAGTTTACATTTTCATTTTATCGTTTCTTATTCTTCTATTTTTTTTTTTTTTTAATTCTGTTATTTAATATCGCATTGTGCGAACATTTAATAATAGAATCGAAATGACTTATTGGCGAATATTTTTTTCATATTTTTATTATTTATTAATTTTGCGAAATTTATAAACGTCGATGTATATTTATAAAAGTGAGATCGATTCAAGTTGGAAAACGAAAAGGAGATGAGAAGGCGTAGCTTAAAATTGAGTTTCGTCGTAGTTTAAATTAAAGTCGTCTCGTCTTATTGAATTTAGGATGAAGCAGCCCTTAAAAATCCGAGGCAACGTTTTCCCCTCGGTTCTTTTTCTATTTCCTTTTCTTTTTCTTTTTTCTTCCTTTTTATTTTTCTTTCATTCATTCACATTCTTTTTCTTTTTCCTTCTCGTTCGTATTTTCTGAGCACAAAATTCTCTTTCCTTGGAAAGTCTCTCGGAAAACGAGCGTATAGGATCGTTCACTCGTATAAATCAGAATAACGGCGACGATTACCACAGGACTGTAGTAAACGATTTCTTGGTTTCTGGAGAAGCTTGGTTATAGTTGAAAGAATCTGAGAATGATACCAACCACATCCCAATGGTTTTTCCCTTTTCTCGACATCCTTAAATAATTCCTGATGAGATTGCGAAACTAATACCCTAAGGATAATGTTTGTTACGGCTCATTTGTGAAAATTTTCTTTTGAAATTTCTTGGCCCGATTCTTTCTAGGTCATCCGTATTTCATTCGTAAGTCGTTACGATATAGTTTCTAATTCGACTTTTATATTTTACATATAAACATGAACGTACCCGTAATTATGTATTACATTTATATTAGATATATTGCAAAGTTTAATTAATTTTTTATGTTTTATATATTAATTAATAGTGTACTATTATCGATAATAATAATATATGTTATGTTAGGATATATATTAACTATAACGTATATTAATACCTTGGCATAGCTATATACATATATATTACAATATAATACATATAATATAAATTCAATGCGGATAAGAATATTTTTGTTGTCAGTCATATAAAA
This sequence comes from Vespa mandarinia, assembly GCF_050613455.1. Taxonomy (NCBI): domain Eukaryota; kingdom Metazoa; phylum Arthropoda; class Insecta; order Hymenoptera; family Vespidae; genus Vespa; species Vespa mandarinia. The sequence goes on along the minus strand of NC_140813.1, from coordinate 6,056,916 downwards.
AAAAAAAAAAAAAAAAAAAAAAAAAAGAAGAATAAAATAAAATAAAAAATACAATTTTCAATTTCAAAATCACAATGATAAATCATATAATCATTTACACGTACGTATATATGTATGTACGTATACGTTATCATATAAGGAATATGGACTACAGTAATGCAGAATATATACTCGTGTCGATGATAACGACAATGTAGCGTTTTACGATATCGGTTCGCCATTATTCCAACTACCTCAGCCACATCGTCGGTTAAACGGAATTGGCTATTGGTAGCGGTTACATACCTACATACGTGTAACTTATATACCTTAGTCGATGAAACGCTTCGGTAATATCGCTTATTATTTGCTTGATTGCACCTCATGAGATCTCGTTACTTCCGATAAAGAGTTATTAGCTCTCGTTGAGTGGCTAAGAGAAAAACGAACAGCAACCCCTAATTGAAAGACGCAAGTCAACCGTTCTGATCCGAAAGTTCTTTGTCTTTAATCGGGATAAGCTTCATCTTCATCCTGAGCATTTTAAAGAGTTTCTTGATTTTCTTATTCTACGTAAAGAAGATTTAACGACAAATTTGATAATAAATAATACAACACGATTTTTTTTCTTTTTTAATCTTCTCATTTATTCGGACAAATTTTTAATATGTTTTTATTTTGTTATTGTTCGTCTGTGAAACGAATGAAACGATAAATTTAATGATAAATAACGTAACTTGATCTTTTTCTTCTTTTTATTCATTTATTTATTTATTTATTTTTTTCTCTCTCCCACATAGTCAAATTTCGATTTGTTCCTGTTATGGCTTATGTCGAACGATTTACATGTCAAATAAATCAAATACTATTTGTTTCAAATAAAAACATATTTTCAATAAAAATCCCTAGATTTTTAAAGGGAAACTAATGTATTATTATTAGCAGATATTTTTTTTATAGAGTACGCCGTTATCAAGATGCGACAGTCGTAATAGTTTTTCTTTTTTATAAATGCAATTTTACGAGATTGTTTTTCTTTTCTTTTCTTTTTTTGTGTGGGTGGTGGGTGGGGGTGAATTGATTCCTCGTCTCATTATGAATGAAAAAAGATATTAGAGTACAGTATCAACAAAATGATTAGTTGGCGAGATTTAATTGAGAAAATGTCCTGATGATTCGAGCAACTATGTAAAAATATCTTCTTTTCTTTTTCTTCTTAAGCAAAGTTAGAAAAAAATGTTAGAGGAATAAGATGAACGGTTCTAAGCGGAATAGATATTCAGGATTATACATATTTTTTTTTCGCAAGTGAAATAATATACGAGTGCATATGCACTCGTACGAAAAAAAAAAAAAAAAAAAAAAAGGAATAATAATGCATGCGCGTGTTAAGATACTCATGTCCGATAGGACACCCTATATATTTATTAATGTGATGATACGTTTATAAAAACGAAATTTAACAGATAATACCAAACGTATCGACATAGGGATTTCATAAATTTCACTTGGTAAAATATGTTAAGACGTACATTTATCGTTCCTGACACATATCAGGCTTGTTTTGGCGGTAAATCTATTGCTTAAATCCTTCGTTGATCCGATGTAATCCTACCGATTTCATTTTCAGTTTTTTGACAATGTTTCATCTTAGGGCGATCCTTCTTCTATCACTTGTGAGATATCAAAAACAATTCAAAAAACTATTACACTTTTTCTCTCTTTCAGATTCATAGTAAATATCTATTTTATTTATATAAATCTTTACGTTAAAGAACTCAATTCTCTTTTCGAGTTTAGGATGAAAAAATATGTCAGACGAGATTTACTTGTTTCTTGTTTTTAAGTAAAATATGTTCACATCTATAAAAAATATAGATTCCTACTTAAAAAAAAAAAAAAAAAAAGAAAGAAAGAAAGAAAAAAAGAAAAAAAACTCAGGTTAATCCTAAAATAATCTTAAAACACTCAACTAAATGAAAAAACAACAAGCGTCATAATATTTTCCTTGAAATCAGTCTTGAAATCAGATAATTCTCATCTGAATAATTTCTCTCAAAATTTTTCTCAATCATTCGAAATAAAAATATGTGAAATTATATTTTTAAAATATATTAAATAAATATTCATTAAAACATATATATATATTTTTTAAAAATATATAGCAATATATACATATATTATAATACAGTATTATTATCCTATATTAAGTGTAATTTAGACTAAAACAAAAAAAAAAAGAAAATGACATTCAAAAGCTTCGTATATAAACCTAATAAAAATAATTTTATAACGATAAAATGAATTGATATTTAAAAAGTACAGACATATTTGAAGTTACAGAATTAAAAAAGTTACATGAGGTTAACCGATGAATTCAAAATCATGGAAATTTTTTTTACGTATCTATCAAAAGAACGAAAGAAGGAATGAATATAAAAAAGAAAAAATTTTAAAATAAAAAAGGGAAAGAAAACTGCTATCTCGCGGTTGGCCTATTAATCAATAGTGATAGCACTTGGAGAAAATCGGCGCAAAAAAGAGGGGCTTCGAGTTACCGATTGAAATACTTGCAAAGTCTGCACGTCATCCAATCTCTGATAGACACTTTTACTCGACAGAGAGAAAGAAAGATGAATAGAAAGAAAAAGAAGACAGAGAGAGAGAGAGAGAGAGAGAGAGAGAGAGAGAGAGAGAGAGAGAGAGAGAGAGAGAGGAGAAAAAAGAGAAGAATTACGTAATCCCATCTATGAGCACTCACAACCTTACAGGCATCCTTCAAAGTAAACTCGAGCAGCTAATAATTAATGGTTCTCATGAACACGAGAAAAAAGCTTTAGTTTTTTCATTCCCTATGGCTATCTCATTTTCTTTCACGTATTTCATCGATATATATACACATTTACGTACTTCAACATCAATGTGTGATACTAATATTCAAAATTATCTTAGTAAAGGTAGATTAAGTATCACGTATCACTTTTCTTCTCTCTTTCTTCCTTTCTCTTTTTTTCTTTCTATTTCCCTGTCTCCTATTTCTCTCCGTAGATATTATCTTCGGAAAGTGGATTCATTAAATTGGAAGAAAAAAAAAAAGAAGAATGAACAATGGAAGAATGAAGAATTTGAAACGAAGTATTTGCTCGAAGTTAGGATGCTTTTATAATACCTAAAGAAATGGAAAAGAAACTTTCTCGACGATATCGCTCCGAGTCTATAATTTTACTTGAAGAGAACTACTTGAGAGAGAGAGAGAGAGAGAGAGAGAGAGAGAGAGAAAATGAGAGAGGGGGTAGGCTCGAAAAGTCATAATCCCGCAATGCGACATCTTTTTCTCGATTTATCAAACTATTCCACACAAAATGATAACTCTTCGGGAATATATTTAATTCGAATGAAAATGCAAACGAGAAAGTTATTGAATTTATCGAATCAAATTATTTTTCTCTCGTACCATTGAAAAAGATTCTCAAGGAAATGAAAAAAAGGAAGAAAAAGAAGAAACAAAATACATTCATAAACAATAATAATTTCAACTTGGTATTTAAATAGATAAATGGCTTTAAATAAATTTCATTTAAACTATAACCTAAAATCAATAAACAATTTTGTGTGTGTGTGTGTGTGTGTTTTTTTTTTTGTAAGCTTCAATACTCATTACGTGTTAAATAATGTTAAGCTGTTTGAATATATCTTCTTCTTGTTAACTTGAAAAATTAAAAGAAGAAAAAGAAGGAGAAGAAAAAGAAGGAAAAAGAAATTAAAGGCAACAAAAAGAAAAAGGAAAAAAAAAAAAAGAAAAAATACTTGCATAAACAATATACTTTTGTGTTAATATTCAAAAGATAAATGATGCTAAGTAAATATCATGTAAGTTTTAAGTTAAACATAATAAACTTTCTAAGTATTAATACACACACATACACACACACACACATATATTTAACGTTAAGTAATGTTTTAAGCTGTCTGTATCCATGATACAACAAAAACCATTCATTGACATTCTTTCGCTTGTTTTCCTCTATTCTTTGTCGTTTAATTAATTAATTAATACACCAGTTTTAGAAAAGAGTAATTATCAAATGAAAGGAGTCGACATGTAGCGTTCAATTTTTTTCACCCTATTATCTTGTTACATCAGACTGTTTGAAAACGTTGACACGAAACGATTAGGCAATTATTGAGATATTATTACTCTCGATGTTTTCAATGTACAAACTTATCCTCTTTGAATTTGGATTCGTTTCAAAAACCTTCGATCGTCATTTACATTCTTTGTTGAACGAACACTCTCATAATTTTCGAAAAATGTTACAACTATCTACTATTGTAATATACTCAAAATATCAATCTATGAATTATTATTAAACGAACAAATTATTTCATTTCACGTTATTATTTATTAAATGTTTTTCTTTATTAATTTTATAATTCATTAATTTATTATTATATGTTATATTATTAAATAATATAAATCATAATAGATATGTGAAATAAATCAATATATTATTTGCTGTCATATTAATGAATAGTCATAATTAATACGTAAAATAGATGCGAAAGAAAGAAAGAGAGAGAGAGAGAGAGAGAGAGAGAGAGAGAGAGAGAGAGAGAGAGAGAGAGAGAGAATATCATATATTATTATATCCATAAATAGTACAAATAATATTATTTACAATCAAACATATGAAATATAAGTAAAAATATTATATACTACTAAATAATGTACTAATAAATATAAATATTATTAATTTAAACTATTATTACTTGGAAAGATTCGCGAAAGAAATGAAAATATTTCATAGTCTATTTCATTAATAAACAATGTAAATAGTAATTACATATATACATAGATAATGAAATAAATGTAAATACTATGTACTACAATATAATATTAATTTACTGAATAATACAAATATTATTATTTAGAAAAGACTTTTAAGATATTAAAACAAAAAAAATAAATAAATAAATAAATAAATAAATAAAAATAAAAATAAAAATAAAAATAAAGATTACGTTAAGGATCATCTGGTTTATTACACAGATTACAACCCTTCGGAATTCATTCGGTCAGTTGAACAACGATACTGGTTTCTATAACACTTTCAGAATCTACCCTGTCCATTTAACTCTCGATCAGCCAACCACCCTACAACCAAATACTATAGCAACTTTTCTCCACAATCTTTTTCACTGATTCTACTGAGAACGAGCAATACTCGAAATGAATTATTTAACTTTTTTTTTTCTATTTAATCTTCTAGAAAATGATATCGATTTGTAATATTAAAGGCTCTTCGTGATCACTTTTCGGTCATCATTATTTATTTAATCAATTATTGTTATTAAAATTTTTAACGTGCACAAACAATTCGTCGTGTTAACCCCAATTAAAACATGAATGTTCGTTCAACAAATAATATTGTCCCTTTGATTCAATCCAAAATTTTTGATTGATAATATTTTATCGTATAATACTTTGATCTCAGCTAGAGCAATCAATTAATTTTACAATTAAAGTTACAATTAATATTACAATTACGAGCTAAAACGTTTGTTTTATCAATTGAAATAAAAATTGTGACTTTTTTTAATATGGGTATATAAATAAGTTTAGAAAAAGATGTAATAATATTTGTGTAATTAAATAAATTTCTTTTATAAATAACTAAATATTTATAGGTATATAAACAGAATTAAAAAGGTATAAATAAGTAAATATTTTTAATTAATATACACATAATATCGATAAAATATAATTCTTAAGAAAATAAATTACGAGCTAAAATATTTGTTTTATCAATTAAAATAAAGTTATGAGCTTTTTAACATAAGTATATAAAAGAAGTTTAGAAACAGATGTAATAATGTTCGTATAATTATATGAATTTTTTTTAACTCTTGTAATCACTCACGATAAATAATAATTTCGATTAGTTATCTCCATATCTGTGGGTAATTACGATCAAAAAGGATTAATGACACTTGAATAGATCTGATAAATTAAAATAAGGGAAATCTATTGGTAACTTCAGCGAATCATTCAAATCGAAAGAATATCTTAAAAATATTTTAAGAATATATTAAATAAATAAATAAATAAATAAATAAATATAATACATATATACATACATATAACGCAAACATCAAGTTATTATGTTTTCATAAACTTAGGAAAAAGAAGTTGAAGAAAGAAGATTCATGCTCTATTGTGACATCATGAAAAATGCATTCGATTTGCAAGTCCTGTTCGACACGCGAAAAGTGTTTGGCTGTCAACATGGTTATCTCTACTACTACGTTTGAAAGAATTCCTTTGGATAGCAACAAGACATGGAGCGACATGTGCGATAAATGGTTACACGTTTTCAGTATCAGATGTCAATACGAAACTCTTCTTCTCGTTCCTTTTTTTTCTCTCTCTCTCTCTCTCTCTCTCTTTCTCTCTCTCTCTCTCTCTTTAGTCTTTTTTTTTGAACAGAGAAATTCGCTAGAAGCTCCGGATTATGATCACAGTTGAAAAGATATCGAGTTTTCTTGTTAGAATAATAATAACAAAAAGAAAAAGAAAAAGAAGAAGAAGAAGAAGAAAAAGAATTCTTAAGTCGGCCATTCCTAGGATTGGCATAATCCCAAATTGGTTGTTTCGTATCTCCTCAAAGCACACGATCGTAGCTATGTGTTTAAGTACGTAAATAAACGTTATCTAGTTTCTTTGAATGCGACTTAAGAAAACAAAATGTTATTTTGTTTATTTTACTAAATTAGAGAGAGAGAGAGAGACAGAGAGAGAGAGAGAGTAAGCTAAGGGGAGACAGATATAGTATCCGGTTCACTGATAACATTAATCAAGCCATTCTAGCGATGGAAGAAACAAAGTTAGCAGTATCCGAAGTGAACAATTCGAGTTCAATTCGAGCAACATTGTATTCCCAAGTAAAACAAGATGTAACTGAGTTCGGGAGGAATGGCGAGTTCTTTGTTGAGAAATTTCTATAGGACAAACAGAAGAAAACGTATAACTATCGGAATGATTAATAGCGGAGTAACCGAGAGAAGTTCATTGTAAAGTGAATTTGTCACAATTCTCACATATCCATGAGGAACATATTCTGTAAGTCCATGAGAGAGAGAGAGAGAGAGAGAGAGAGAGAGAGAGAGAGAGAGAGAGAGAGAGAGAGAGAGAGAGAGAGAGAGAGAGAGAGAAAGGTGGGGAAAAAAGAGAGAGAGAGAGAGTGTGTACTCTCCTGTTCAACTTGTCGAACGTGTTTAGCCTAGGAGGGGTAGTCAACAACATTAAGTCGTATAGTTTGAGAGACTAAGTGCGCTCATGTTTGCGACACGTCTCTTTTGTACATTCGTACTACTGGAAACTTACCATTAATCCTAATCCTTAATCCTAATCCCTCTATCTTGGTCGAACTAGATAAATTAGATTTGTTTAATTTGTTAAATATATATTTAAATGTCGAATGTCGAATGCGAATAAAACGATCATATCCTTGACCATTAATTTATCTTTTCGATAATTAGACATTATTTTTTTATGAAACAATTAATATAAGTATAAAATATTAATGTTTAATTACAATATTTCTATGATAGTATTAATGATAATATTAATGATAATAATAATAATAATAATAATAATAATAATAATAATAATAATAACAATAACAATAATAATAATAATAATAATAATAATAATAATAATAATAATAATAATAATAATAATAATAATAAGTGGTCAAATCTTATATATATATATATATAGAAATGAACTTAGATATCGTGTTTATATACGCCTATATCACGGGATCAGATTTATGTAATTCTGGCAAAGGCAAGTGTATTTAGGATATTGGCCTGTGACCATACGAAGGCAGAGGTCTATCTATGGCTACTCACCGAAATTAATAATCAACTTTAGCAGGAGGATATTTAGCCTGAGTCACTAACGAAGTTCCTGTTTCTATCGTATGTTTAATAATATCTTGGAGGATGGATAAATCATTATTAAGATTCACAATGAATTATTACATTTAATAAGCAGCATCTTTAAGGCAATATATAATATAATGAGATTAGTTTTGGTAGATATTTTATTTATCAAATAACTGATAATTATTAAAAAATAATATCTAACAATATTATTGATTATTAAAAATATTGATGGAGTATTTGATAAATATTAAGTATAGGACAATTTGTTATTTTGTTATGAAACAATATCGATAATTATTAAAATTTTGATAAAATATTTATTATTATTATTATTATTATTATTATTATTATTATTATTATTATTATTATTATTTTGTGCAATTGTGAAATAATTAATAATTTTCATCGTTCAATTAAAATTCATTATAAATCATTAGTAAAAGATCTCGATAAACCATTTCATAAAATTCGGACGTGACACAATAATTACAATACGACTTTTGAAATAAGAGTTTTAATGGTCGCTTTTTTTAAAACTATTTTATTAATTAGATTTGATGAATGATTGACATAATTTTATCTTAAAAAGAAAAAAAGAAAAAAAAAAAAAAAAAAAAATTCGTTGAGTGAAGAGAATCCGATTGCTTATTCAAGGAAGAAAGAAAGACGATAAAATTCTCTTTAAAGGATTCTCACATTTTGAAGAATATTTTCCAAAATTATCTTAACTTTCCGGCCTTCGAGATTCTTTCGAGCAAAGTACTAATTAAGTATAGAACATGGAAGTTTCTCGTGACCATAAAGTCGCTGTCCGAGAAAAGAGAGAGAGAGAGAGAGAGAAAGAGAGAGTGAGAGAGAGAGAGAGAGAGAGAAGGAGAGAGTGAGAGAGAGAGAGAGAGAAAGAAAGTGATTTAATTCAATACTATACTAGTAGAAGTAACTTTGGAGCGTGTCTCCAGTTCTTGTGTCCTGTAGCGAAGGATTGAGATTGGATGCTGGTTAGAAAAAGAAAGAAATAAAGAAAGAATGAAAGAAAAATAGAGAGAGAGAGAGAGAGAGAGAGAGAGAGAGAGAGAATAGGAGGACAAGGGGTAAACATAAAGAATGAAGAAAGAAGGATAAGAGTCCGGCTGAGCGAGCGCTTGTACCGGGGGGTCGGTAGGGGATAAAATGGAGTGGGGTTGCTGGCCGAGGGGCGGAACGTAAAGGAGGCAAGTAGGGGGACGGCTTACGAGGCTGTGGCCCATTTTCACGCAGTGACGTCAAACCGTATCCGAGGATACGTCACCGGAAAAGCGGTAAAACGCGTTAAATTTTACTCACCGGTTTGCCGCTGAGTTTTGGATCCGTAAGGATCCACTTCTTCTTTCTTATATCACCCTTCTTCGATAACGTTAATAGCACTCCTAAGGAATCTGTCGGGGGTATTTTCCGATTACCGGATAACGTTAGACAAGACATCGTCACTTTTCTAATCTAGATATATATACGTATCTAAGAATCATTCCTGAATTGGAAGTGGTTAAGAAAATCTTAAAAGGTCTGATCAGTGTCTTATATTTTTTCAATATAATCCAAAGACACAGGCGGGATCCTTCTCAATCATTGATCTGTTTAATGGTACCTTTCTAATGTCCTCGACACAATAACCACAATGTCGTTTATATCTTATGTCTTATTTTTATTCGTTTCTTTTTTTCTTTTCTTGCTCTTGGATTTTATTCAACGTGTATGACATGTTCTCTTGACTCCTGGATACCAAGGATTACTCGATTTTCTTCAGATTTGTCCTAAGAAATCCACTCGGGTTTAGGAAATTTGATCTTCTTCTTCTTCTTATTTTCTTCTTAATGTCGTAAACCGTGTCTTGTGAAATTAACAAATATACTTTACAACACTTATTCAGATCCATCGATAAATTCTTTTCGTCGATTTATGGATAAGTTCATTGAAATTTCTACCTTCTGACCCTTTGGCCCAGTTCTTATTAGGATACTAGTCAATCGTTACTATTCACGTAAGATGTTTGAACATATACGATGCATGCATGTATGTTTTTATGTATGTGTACACGTTCGAATATCCCCTACGAAATTTATATCCAATCGAGTGGAATCAAGAGTACTGCCCAGAAACGATGTCAGTTGAAAGATTGAATCCCCTTTTTCTCTTTCACATTCAAAGATTCATCGTTCCTATTAGAGAGATAGTCCAATTACCTTTACACCTGTATCGGACAGAGGGTTGATGTTTCTCTACTATCTCCTGAACAAAGGTTACACGAAAAATTTCTTTAAATCATTACGAATTGTACAATCCCTCTCAAAAAAAAAACTATTATATAAAAATGATGCTTCTTTGTTATCTACCATATTCTAACTCCAATTCTAGATACACAACCTATTTCTCTCTCTTTCTTTTTCATTATTATAACACAAAGAAGCTTTATAATTCAGGTACATAAAAGGTTGGTCAAGCGAATTGAATGAAAACAAGAGAGACGATAGACGTATTGTACGTAGTCAGAAGATGATGCTCGATGGTGTGATAAGGTAGCCGCATTGCGGCATACAACCACCATGCTTCGGGCAACGTAACGAACACGAACGGCGTCGGCAGTGGCGGCTATAGAAACTTCCTCGACCTCTACGACCCCTACTACTCTCTCTTTTTTCTACCCTTCTACTTCATACGAAAGGGGATTGGCTCATTCCACTTTCCTTCGACCAAGCGAAAAATGCCTAAATCGAGCAAAGAACACAATGTCTATGGTAGATCGCACAAATATAAACCGATCAAATGATTATAATCATTTCGAATAAAATGGTGATAATAATAATCATAAGAAAAGAAAAAACAAAACAAAACAAAAAAAAAACGAAAAAATCATTATGTATATTTTACATACGTTAAGAAGAGATATTATTATATCTAGATTAAATGTATTTTATATCTTGAAATTAATTTCAATATTCGAGTACTACTTTGCATCTACTCCGTGGAAGATACCTCCTTGATAATGTAAAAACGGCTAAATTATTAATACAATTAATTATCACGATAAGCTTCGTTCTCAAGATCGAGTACGCTCGTTAAATGAGTAGATGAGATGGAGACCGTGAACGATGCTACCTACGTAAACCATTTAATGAACTACGAATAACAACTACGGCTAACAAATCTTTAAATAATAGATTAGTTCACAATTACTATTAATGATATTTATTAATAATAAATAATATAATTAAATTCTTCGATATTATTACGAATAAATTTTATTGATTTATTTTCTTTTTTTTTTCTTTTTCTTTTTTTTTTTTCAAACGATATTTCTCCAAACTCTTTGATACTTTAGATGATCGAACGATTAAATAAATGCAATTAACGCGCAACTCGTATAATTGAATACAAATATAATAATTCGATCACCTTGATCTATGATGAATAGAATCTTAGAGTGAATTCTGTTTCCAGGGAGAAGGAATAGGTTGATAATATTGAGTTCAATTGGTTGGTGACAGGTCTAGAGACGAAGAGAAAGACAGAGACAGAGAGAGGACGAGAAAGAGAGAGCGAGAGAGAGAGGGAGAAAGAGAAAGAGAGAGAGAGAGAGAGATAGGAAGATAGATAGATAGATGATGATGAGACGAAGATGAAAGGGAGAGAGAGAGAGAGAGAGAGAGAGAGAGAGAGAGAGAGAGAGAGAGAGAGAGAGAGAGAGAGAGAGAGAGAGACAGACAGACAGAGATAGGATAGGCTGTTATCTCTCGTAATTAAACGGACTCAAGCTTTTGCCATCGATCGACGCTCAACGAATTACGTACGCAACACCGTTTGTACATATGTGTATATATATATACACATATACATATACATACATATATATACACACACATATACATACATGTATATGTACATGTATATCACAGTACATAAAAATTTCAAAGATTTAACAAATGTAATAATAAATGTGCAATTTATTCGAAT
>NC_140813.1:6037500-6042500 GCF_050613455.1 Vespa mandarinia | reverse complement strand
GAAAAGCAACTTGCTTGTTATCACGAACTCGTACGGTGCTTTGTCATTTTAAACGAATCCGATGCGCCACGTAGTAGATACAGTCAGCACTTGGAAACTTCTCTATTTTACTTGAAAACGATCAATTTGGTCTAATTAACGTTTATCCTGATCTCGCGTTCCAACTTCAACGGCAATTTGCCACAAAATGTTTGTCGATCAAACGTGAAACTAGAGCTGTTTGTTTAGGTGTTCCTACGACAATGGACAATGGGCGTTTAACATTTTTTTTTCTTCCCCTCCCCACCACCCCTCGCCTCTCCTAAATTCGTGCGATTCGACTATCCGAATCTCTTTTGACGAGTGTTTTAGGAGGGAGAAAAAAATAAATAAAAAAAAGAAAAAAGAAAAATAAATGAATAAATGAAAATAAAAAATCAACAAGAGATAGTAAATACAATTTCTCTTTGAACTCGTTGTACTATAGATATATGCGTTATTTTTATTTATTTATTTATTTATTAATATATATGTATATTAATAAATATCACACACACCCATTTATAAATATATATATATATATAAATGTATGTGTGTGTGTGTGTGTGTGTGTATATTATCAGATACTTATGTAACAAGTATTCTTTATCATTCTAAGTACTCTCCGAACCAAAATGCTATCTCACAATAGTGGCAACGTTTGAACGTATCGATCAGAGTAAGCGATAAATAGAGTCGAGCTGAGAGCCCGACGCCCGTGAGCCTGATTAAACTTCACTCTTCGCTAATGGTTTATAAATAGCTACCTATTTTTTTTCTCTTTTTCTTTTTCCTTTAACGCGATAACGAAGAAGGGAGTGCACCGAGCACACGTCCTTCTTGCTCTACTTTTGCTGCACCCACGTTTTCTTTTCTTTCTCTTTCTCTCTCTCTCTCTCTCTCTTTCTCTCTCTCTTCCTCTCTCCCTTTCTCCCTTCTTCTTCTTTCTTTCTTTTTTCCTTCCTTTCTTTCTAGTCCCACCCACTTTTATTCCTTCGTCCTTTCCGATAGAGTTTTTCCTATGTTGGCAAATTTTCTTTCCTTCAAAATCTTACGCGCATCAGGAGAACCTTTGTGTGATCGTCTTCTACCTTACTCAGGCAATTTCCATATTACCTTCTTATCTAACTTCACCCTAAGTTCGCATAAGTTTTCGGAGGGGAATGAAAAGAGAGAAGGAAAAAAAAGAGACAGAGAGAGAGAGAGAGAGAGAGAGAGAGAAGAGAGAGAAAGATTTTTTTTTTTCCCCAATATCCTTATCATCGAAAGTATTATTATTATCAATTATCATGCCTCATCATCGATCAACAATGAAATGTTTGTTAAACCCTCTTCCGACCTTGAAATACATGCGAAGTAATTTTCTTCGAAGTAAAGTATTCTTATCAACCAACGGTAAACATGATTTATATTGATGGATATATCGGAGTCTAAAAGTTCATCGTTCTATTTTGAATTGTTGCATTTCAGGACACTTTTATTTTCTTCCTTTCTTTTCTTTTTCTTTTTTTTTTTTCTTTTCCTTTTTTTTCTATCCAAATCAAATGAAGATGTTGCACAAGCTTACTTTCTCTTCGAAACGATTAGATCGACTTTATCGATCAATCAATCTCCTATTAGTCACGTACAGGATTTATAAATAGCTTTTAAAAGGCAGTGCATTCTTAAGAATAAGGATTCAGGCTACGTTTATGACAGCAAGCTCTTATAAAAGGAAACAGGTGGCCTGATTTACGTGCACTAAAGCTGATGTTCTACGTTTTATCGATAGCTGCGCATGAGAAACACACATGCGTGAATGTTCGTGTGTCACATTAAATATCCTGACATACACACAAACACACATAGACACGCGCGCGCGCGTGCACGCACAAATATAAATACAAGGAAATTAATTCATTGCTGCGTTTAATTCATATTCATTTTCAACCAATCATTACTAAGTGCGTTATTGCATTCGCGTGATCCGTGTCATTTGAATTAATCATTTAAACTGGCAATTTTTTTTTCTTTTTTTTTTTTTTTTTCAAGAATCTTGCAACCTATATTCGAACGAAAAGAATTTAGTCTCACTTAATATGTCCTTATTCACATTCTTTTTTTTTTTTTATTAAAAAGAAAAATAAACAAAAAAAATTATGTAAATTCATTGTACTTCAAACACTTCATGTAAATAATAATGTTTTCATATGAATTATTATTACGCATCTTTGTCTTTTGCTAATTATTCACAAATCGTGCCTCATGGAACATAGATATACACACAACCGAGAACATTATTACCATTATTATTTAATAAATTTTTCCTTAACAACGAAAGATCATTTTTATCTATTATAAATATTTATAATATGTTACATTATAAATTATATTATAATATAACTTTCTCTCTCTCTCTCTCTCTCTCTCTCTCTCTCTCTCTCTCTCTCTCTCTCTTTTTCCCTTTCTCTTTCTTGTTTGTTCACAAATTGTTTTTCACCAATCAAAAATTATCAATAAATGAAAAATATTATTACAAATATTATTGAAAATGTTCATTTTTAAGAAAAAATAAAAAAAATACATATATCATCTATGTTCATTATCTTAAAATAAAAATGTTTTTATATACACATTATAACATAATTTCGTCTCTCTCTTTCTCTTTCTGCACTTGTTCACAGATAGTGTCTCACGAACCGCAGATTTTCCAGCTCGACGTGTTCACTGTCGCTAGTAATTTTCACTATCGATCGGTGCCATCCACTTCCGACCGCATCACGAGTACCGAAATATATATCTAGATTAACGGGAAGCCAAATCCCAGTGCGACTCGCAGCCGATCTCTCAGCCGTTTCAAATGCAAATTGAATTGAGAATGACCGATCTCTAAGTTTAGAACAGAAATTAATCGATTAGAGTGCTATTCTTTTTCTCTCTTTCTCTCTCTCTCTCTCTCTCTCTCTCTCTCTCTCTCTCTCTCTCTTTCTCTCTGTGTGTACGTGTGTGTGTTCGTTTTGAGGAAAGAAAAATATGTCATCTAATCGATATGAAATAAAAAAAAAAAATATATATTAATATATATATTTTTATTTATATATATTTTATATATATATATATATAATATATTTTAATTATTTATATATACATATATTTATAATATATATTTTTTTCTTCGCGTTAGAAAAATGCAAATTTTTAGGATCATCATCCTTCTTTAACGTTTTTAATTCTAAACGTTCACAATCTTTTTCTTGTTACACGAAAGTTCTATCCATGTCTTTGAGATAAAGAAATAAATATTCCAAATCAAACATGAATTATTTTGAAATTTTCTTTTTATTAGCATGAAAAGAAAATAAAACCCTTTTTACAATATTTTCAATCCTAAACATTTTCATTTTTTTCTCATACTCAAGGATTCTTTTTATACATTCAGTGATTTGATTGGGTACATAAGCAAAGGAAACCAATTATTTTTTGTTCTTTTTTATTTTTTATTTACTTTCTTTTTTCGCGTTAAAAAGATATAAATTTAGGTATCATCAAATCGTTCTCAACGTTTCCCATTTTAATTGTCATTTTTATTTTCTCTTTGTACAGATATAAAAGAAAAATATATCCAATGTGAATGAATTGTTTAGACATATATATATATATATATATATATATATATATATATTTTGTAATTTGAATTAAAACATAATTAATCTCAAGATCATCACCCCTTTTTTTTCTTAAGTTTTTAATCATACCAACCATTTTCATTTTCATCATATAGCCGGGGAGAGCTGCAATAGATTGGTTTAATATATAGGGGCATAGGTCGAACGATCGCTAGATAAAAGTGAAAGGAAAAAGGTGATCGATAACGGTCGTTAGATAGCACAATGAACAAGTCGTTCGATAAAAGATTGGGACAGAGGTAAAGGGCCAGAAAAAAGAAAGGGGCTAGCCGGTAGTTGAACGAATGAAAAGATGGAGGAAAACGGTGATTGCCGGTTGAAACACCCCTTGGACACTCACGAACTTCTCTTTTCCTTTTTTCGAAGAGTATACTTTCCGATATATAGATATATTACATACATTTCAAGGACATATGAAGCATGAAATCGATCGCTAAAAAAGAAAAAAAAAAGGAAGGAGCAGAAGGAGGAGAAGAAAAAAAAAAGAGAAAGGAAAAAGAGAAAGAAGGAGAAGAAAAGAAAAAGAAAAAGAAGAAGAAAAAAAATTTATTCAACATTTTATTTAAAATTTTTTCTAACGTTACAGTTTCGAAACATATGAAACAAAAAAAAAAAAGAAAGAGAGAAAGAAAGAAAGAAAGAAAGAAAGGAAGAAAGAAAGAAAAAAAAAGGACAATTGAAAGAAATTCATTTTTAATTGAAAATTGTATGCCCCGACATTGTATGTACACTGTACTAATGAAAGCGCGCTAAGTGTTAAACAGATAATTTGATTGTCTTTTAACTGTCGTTGAAAAGGTTGTTAAGATTTTAATTACAATATAAAACTCATTGGAAGTACGGCATTTATTACATCTCTTCTCTCTCTCTCTCTCTCTCTCTCTCTCTCTCTCTCTCTCTCCCTTTTTCTTTCTCTATATGTTACTGTGCTAATTTTTCTAATAAAAAATTGATGAAATTAATGAGAAAAGAAGGGAGAAAAAAAAATGTGATTAAAGAAAAAGAGGAAGAGTCGTCCTTGTATATTGAACATATTCGATAAGTCGCAATTATCTTTTGACGGGGCTCGGCTATTTGTCCGTTCGATCGTGCAAATATAACTTACAGCGAAGCAGAGAAGAAGAAGGATAATAATAATAGTAATAATAATAATAATAATAATAATAATAATAATAATAATAATAATAATAATAAATTTAATAATAATAATAATAATAATAATAATAATAATAATAATAATAATAATAATAATAATAGTAATAATAATAATAATAAAACTAATAATAATAACGATAATAATGATGATGATGATGATGA
>NC_140813.1:6012500-6030000 GCF_050613455.1 Vespa mandarinia | reverse complement strand
ATATTGTATAATAAATTTAATTTAATATCTGGTTACCGATATATAATTTATATTTCTATGTTTGCGTCAATATAATAATTGAATTCGAACGGTGTATTTACATGTCACTTCATAATTTGCATTACGAAAAGTCGAAGAGAAAGAGAGAGAGAAAGAGAGAAAATATACTTAAATTGTTTGATAATTCTTTTATTTCAATGGGAACCGAAAAATTTTTAATATCTTGGGCTCCATGAAGAATAAATCCATCAGTGGTGAGTGAGGGAGTGAAATGGAAGAAGAAAAATATCGGAAAACGATCCGTTTCGTGCAGTGTAATTCGAACCCCCACGGATTGCAAGATACACCATCCTTTCGGTGCAACGAACATGAGATTCATTAGAACTTCTTTTACTCTATAAAGAAAAAGAGAGAGAAAGAGAGAGAGAGAGAGAGAGAGAGAGAGAGAGAGAGGGAGAGAGAGAAAGCGGGGGGAGGGGGGAAGACAAAGAGAATTTTTTCTTTTCTTTTCTTTCGCTTTAAATAAAAACAATCACAATTTTTTCTCTTTTTGTCGACGTTATTATTAAAAAAATCTTTTCAATTTCTCTTGCTCATATACATATTATTCAATTACAAATTTTAAATGTTGATCATGATACAATATTACGGCCCAACAATTGTTTTATCCGTATTTTTGATTAAATTAAAGGAAAAAAAAAAAAAAAAAAAAAAAGTAAATAAATAAATAAATAAAAAATGAAAATAAATCAAAAACTTTTGATACTTCCTTAACAAATGTTCTTATTTTATATGTTATATTCTTTTCATAAAAGAAAAAAATTTATATTTCATATTGCTATCCTCTTTTCATATATAAAAAAAAAAAAAATCGATGTTATCGGTAAACCGAATAATCTTTTACCACTTGAAACGTTCCCCCTCTTATCAATATTCAAAGATTTGATTTAATATCGACTAAAAAAAGAATTTTTTCCTTTCAATGTGCTTATCGTACTCGGGCTACTTATCGGGCGTTTCGTCAACGCGAGAAGAAAAAAAAGCTACGAGTTAATGAACCACTCAAAGGTAGTTCTCGATAACGGGATGTTCGATAGCTATCTTTGTTGGATGCAAAAGAAAGAAAGAGTGAGAGAGATATACAGACAAAGAGAAAAAGAGAGAGAGAAAGTTCGATGGGTCGAGTAGAATAGGAAGAGTGGTGGGGAAGGTGATCTATTAAATTGCTGATATTGTTGTGAAAAGTTGAGCGTTTTTTAAGTATACTCTGGAAAGATAGTCGAAACACTCGAGACTCTTTAAGGGCAACAAGTTCGAGAAACGTACGAAAGAGGGAGAGAGAGAGAGGGAGACAGAGAAAGAGGGAGACTGAGAGAGAGGGAGAGAGAGAGAGAGAGAGAGAGAAATTTTCGTTTAAAGTAAATAAACACCAACGCTAAGATATATTTACAAAATCTTTTTTATGAATTTACAAGATACTCGTAATGACATTAAGGTATAAAAAAATATTTGAATAATTGAGAACGACACGTATTGTATTTCAAACATGAAATTTTTTATAGTATGACAAGTCCAAAAAACATACGAAAAAGAGAAAAAAGGGAGAGAGAGAGAGATTTCTGTCTATGATAAATGAATGAGCATTAAGATAAACTTATGAATTTTTTTCAAGAAATTTTTATAAAATTTACGAGATAATGGTAATGACTTAATAATTATATATATAAAAAAAAAAAAAGAAAAGAAATAGCTATTTGAATAACTTATGACTATATCTGTACCGGACGAAGAGTCAATAAAGGATGCTTATACGTAGTAGCTTTGTTAATTTCCGCTTAATTACCAAACCTGTTAAGCGTACATACATTTATATACATACATGTACATACATTTATATTTGTATGTTTATGTACATGCGCGTTTGTTTATGCCTGCGTGTGTGTATGTGTGAGAGAAAAAGAGAAAGAGAGAGAAAGAGAGAGAGAGAGAGAGAGAGAGAGAGAGAGAGAGAGAGAGAGAGACTGTGTGTGTGCAAGAGTTTCAGAGATAAATAGAAAAAGAGAGAAAGAGAGGAAGATGGAAAACAGTAGACGAGAAGAGAATCTGCTTGGGTTGGCAGGAGGAAACGCGAAAGTAGATAATTCAACCTGCTTTAACGAACTTCTCGTTAACTCGATGACGGGGCTAACGTCCACGAAATTTACCATAACATGCCGCAAAGCCGCGCGTATCTCGACGTTGGTGGTCCACTTTGTCAATATTCGAGAAAGAGAGAGAGAGAAAGATAGAGAAAGAGAAAGAGAGAGAGAGAGAGAGAGAGAGAGAGATACCAACGCCTCTCGAAATGTGTTCGTTCTATCAGATTATGGAGGAAACGAAGAAAAAAAGTCTTCATTTTCCTTTAACCTAATTAACGTACGCCGTTTCCCGATGAAATCACTCTCAACGAGTTAACAATTTCTAAACTCGCCTGACGTCATAGTTTGCATGCTCTATATAACATGACATCGACTGACTTATTTCAAATCTCGTTAGAAATTTGATAAAGTATCATATACGTGATCATGAAAATAACTGGAAGATCTATCCACAAATTTTCTATTCGCTTTATAACGAATATTTAATAGTAAATTCTCTATTTTCTCTTTTTTTTTTTGGTCTTTTTTTATTTTTTTTGTTTTTTTCTCTAAATTTAACTTTATTAGCGGCTAATTTAAGTGTAATGTAAAGTTATGAGAAGGAAAAAAAAATGGAAATTAATATTTTTCTTTTCTTTCCTTTTATCCCTCTCGTTCTTTCTTTTTTTAGATCTCCAAAATTTTAGCTATTTTCAGAATTAATGGCATAACAATAATTTATTATATTGTTATATCCGATCGACAAATATCGTGTGATTTATTTTCATGAAAATTAGAATTAATGAATTGATAGATATTTCTGGCAAGTAATTTTTCTTTAAGTTCGAATGAAATTTTTCAGTTGGACCAAGAGAAGAAATCTATTAAAAAAAAAAAAAAAAAAAATTTTTTTAAATAAATAAATAAAAAAATGAAAAAGAGAAAGAGAAAAGAAAAAGTTTTCTCTTGAAAATTTCTTAAACTTATCGTTTCTGAAACAGATAGTAAACTAATGAGAAATTTAACGTGGCAATAGTGACGTGTGGTGCCCGTATTATCAAATACTGCTACTGTTAATGGTTTGCTCTCGCTCTCTCTCTCTTTCTCTCTTTCTCTCTCTAATTCAACATACACAGAGGAGCTGAGAAGCTGAGAGCACTGACAAAGCAAGGTAAAGCCTTGAACAGTGTTTGCACCTATGGGTGAGGTTTGTTGACACACGTACACTCCCTTCTGTTCACCGAAAGATATGCAAAGGACCAATACGCAAACGATTCACTTGTCAAACGGAATGTGTCTCAGTTTGCTGCTGAGAAGCTCAAAAAAAAAAAAAAGAAAAAAAAAAGAAAAAAAAAGAGAGAAAGAAAGAAAAATACAAATAATGTAGGTTGCTACCTACCCCCACCCTCCAACCCCACAAAAAAAAATTCTTTTCTTAATCGATTATATTAAACTTCATAATAACACCAACAGTAATGCTATTCCCTAGAGAGAAAAAAAAGTGTGTACAATATCGAGAACGTGGGAAACTTATTTACTGATTTATTAAAGGGAGAAATGAAAAAAAAGAAATAAAAACAAAAAAAAAAAGGAAAACAAAAAAGAGGGAAAAAAAGATCGACTATGTAGGATCACAGACTCGCTCAAGGACAAGAAAAAAAAAAATAAAAAGAAGTGTTACCATTAGGGAGAAGATAAGTACTCTAGGGAAACGAATAAGCATGTATGTACTTACGAAAGGTCTAGTAAGAACAAGATTTACTCACACAAACGTTTTTAATTATTTGTGCTTTAAAGGTCAGCCGTCGTCGTTCGAGCCCGAAATATTTATTCCGATACGACGAATATAATTCGAAAATAAGGGGATTATTTGAAATGGTCTCTCTCTCTCTCTCTCTGTTCGTCTATATTCGAAGTTCCACGAAACAACCTAATTGACCAAAATGGAATAATGTGAGTAATGAAAGTGAATAAGGGAAAGACAGACGCACAATCGTAAAGAGGAACGATCAATTTTACTTCTTTTTGATATACATATGTAATATTCAAATTGTCTGAGGGTAATCTCGCGAAAATAGAAAATTATATATATATATATGTGTGTGTATGTATGTATCTCGTTGATAGAGAGTGTCTTATTTAAATAATACTAAAACATTTAATTACCTTAAATCTCATAGAATAAAATTAGATATATGAAAATATAAATGAAGAATTTTGATTGTCCTATTGTCATTAATATTACCAGAACTAAGGTAAAGGAATGACATCGTTCTCATTCGTTCCATTTTATCAATACACGGATCTTCTCGGTAAAGTTCGTGGTCTAAGGTGTTATCATACTACGTTTAATACCTAATTCCTCCTTTAGAATGGTACGAGACGATCGCAATTAAGAGCAGAATAATCTTGATTTCCCTATTGTTCCCACGGCTTCTACCACGTTTGAATTATTATGTTCCTTTTGTCGTATCAATTCCCATCTTACAGTAGCTATATTACTCCTTCTATTCTAGATTCTTGTTTCTTCGTTGTTATAATCTTTACAATCTTAAATGTTAAATTAAAAATTCGTCTTATCTTTTGATTCATCCCTCTTTCTATTTTCTTTTACCTTTATTCTCTTTCTTATTCTTCTCTTTCTGTTCTCTTTTTTTTTCTTTTTTTTTGTTCTTTTTGTTATTTCTTATATCTTAATTAAGCACGATGTACAATGTACATACATTAGTTGTATTTATTATAATGCGATCATATTACTTAGATAAATACTATTAAGGTTAGTCGCTTATGAAAAGTACACAATTCGTTTATGAATGATAAAAAATTGGTCCAAGTAGTTACACTTTGCAAAGTTACCGTCCAATTACAACGCGCTTTTCTTCCATTAAGAAACTCAACGACTTTCGTAAACCTTCCGAGTTATTATTCCAGGCTCTTTTATAAACATGAGAAATTTTTAGAAGTCCTCTTCCCAATCTTTCGTTCTCTCTCTCTCTCTCTCTCTCTCTCTTTCTCACACAAACACACACACACAAACACACACGCGCGCGCAGGCACACATTCTCTCTGTCTCTCTTTCTAGTCCAGAAAGCTCTTCTTAAGTCCTCTTATCCGTCTGACCTACAATACGTGGCTTTGCGTCTGAAATTTTCCCTACGTCAAACGCAAGTGAGAACAGATTCCCACGGGGATATATTCTGACTTACTTTTGATTGCCGCCCTAAAGAATAATAATTCTTACTTGAGAAAAAAAAAAAATCAAAAGAGAAAAAAAAAATAAAAGAAGAAGAAGAAGAAGAAGAAAAAGAAGAAGAAGAAGAAGTAGAAAGAAAGAAAAACCTCGCCATCCCCATCTCACGAATATATTGCTTTATTATTGGGACGATTAAATTTCAAGAGAGAGGGAGAGAGAGAGAGAAAATGAAAAAGAAAGAAACTAATCTTTTTTCATTAAAACGAGAAAGTCCTTAATTTTCATTTTCACGTTTCCACTTTCACGTTTCCACACAAAGGATCACCTTTCGGGGGGAAATTTTTATTAATAAATAAAATGAATAAATAAATAAAAAGAAATAAACAAAAATAAATAATTAAATAAGAATAAATTATTAAATCTACTACATTTACATCCTACACATGTTTTGGTTGAAGCACGCGCACGCGAGAGAGAGAGAGAGAGGGAGAGAGAGAGAGAGAGAGGGAGAGAGAGAGAGAGAGAGAGAGAGAGAAAGAGAGAGGGAAAGAAAGAGAAAGAGAAAAGAGGAAGGGAAGGAGGATTGGAGAAGGGTGGGAGAGGGAGACGGCGCAAGTGTCGAGAAACGAGACGAGAGATACAGAGCCATCCTTTACGGTACGGGAGGGTTGAGTGGGGGGTTGGATGCTTTGATGACGTCATGAAGAGCGCGCAAGCGCTGACTTGGTTACGTGTTGATCGTTATCCACTTTCTGCATCCTCAAAAGTAAGGCTCCATTTATATATATATATATATATATATATATATATATATATATATATATGTGTATAGTATATTGGCCTATGCAAAACGATGTGCACTCAATCATATCAAAGTGATGGCATAAAAATAATTCGCCGAAAGAAAAAAAATTTCATCAAATCTATTTTCTAACCGAGCTTCTCCTTATAATAGGTTAGTAAAAGGAAGAAAAAATATGAAGAAAAATTTCGCGATTAAAATGTATATATATATATATATATCGCTGGTATACATATTTTCATGATATTGTTACACGATAAAAAAGAAATAATAATAATAATAATAACAATTAAATCAATTATTTAACATGGAATTGATAAAATATAAATTTGCTAAATTGGACTAAAATGTTTCGTATTGCACACAATCCCATGCATTTACGTGCGTGCGTACGTGTGTGTGAAGATGTTATACACTTTTAATAAGATATAATATTAAATAGTAATGTGTTAAAATATAATTGATCAATTTTTCATAGATTTTAATAATGTAATTAAACAAAACATTACGATATTTGATTCGATCAAATAAAATCAATATTGACGCATTTTCAACGAGAATAATAATATCTTGCCAAAAGATTTCTTTTTTTTCGTATAGAAGTACAATATTTTGCTATTACTTTAAAATTCATTTTTAAATAGAAATAAAGGAAAATCCTTAAGTTGGAACGAAATGATTCTTTATAATCAGACTTGTGTATGTATCAGGTCTTAGTTATAGAGGTCAATAACCTCGAATATTGTTGTCATTTGTAAATTACTAAAGAAACTTTAACTACAGCCCTGAAGAAGATCTGAACTTACGACGAGCGGATTCCGCGAACAGAAACAGCTAGAGCTTTTGCTTGGTCTAGCTTATATACGTTGGAGATGCAGTTAAATTTGCATACCGCATACATTATGTAAATCTTACACCCTCCCGCATATCATAGGGGCGTGCTTCTAACTCTTTCTCTCTCTCTCTTTCTCTCTCTCTCTTTCTCTCTCTCTCTTTCTCTCTCTCTCTTTCTCTCTCTCTCTTTCTCTCTCTCTCTCTCTGCGTGTGTGTGTATGTGTGTACTTGAGAAAGGAAGAGAAAAAGAGAGACCATCTTTCTTTCTTTCTTTCTTTCTTTCTTTCTTTCTTTCTTTCTTTCTCTTTTTCTACGGTTGGTTTGTTCGTACAACTTAATCGAATTTCTTTGGGTTTGCCCGCATTCGCGAATCACTTTCTATGTATCCAGATTCATATTCTCTATCATTCCCAACCTAACAAACGTTCAAACATCTTCGAAAGATTTATTGTCCCTGAGAAAATTGCCTGTTAAATTCGAAGAGACAGAAAAAGAAGAAGAAGAAGAAGAAGAAGAAGAAGAAGAAGAAGACAAAAAAAAATACAAAAGAAAAGGGTTCGATCGCGAAATAACGCTCGAACTGACGGCAATTAAAATCTCGATGAAGGATACAAACGATCTAAAAATAATCAGATTAAATATAGACATCTCACGTGGGTTTACACTTTCAATTATAACAGGGTGATATTTCAAAATTATCCAATGAGAATCAAGCTGATTGATGGACTGAGATGACGAAAAAAGAAAAGGAGAGATTATTTCAGTAATAGTTTCTTTTTTCAAATGGTTCGGTAGTTAAGGAAAACCTAAAGTAGAACGACAGAACATTGTTCTTTATTGAAAGAGAAAAAAGGGAATGAGACAGAAGGAGAGAGAGAGAGAGAAAGAGAGAGATACTGAGAGTGCAAAAAAAGGTATCTACGCACAAAAGTTACGTGACGTGCGATACGCGTGTCGTACGACCGAGCTTTTTATAGGTATCACGCGCTGTTTTACTGATATATCAGAAGGGTCTGCGACTTGTTAATAAAAATCAATATTTCCTGGACATGTATACGAGATGAATAAAACGAGAGCGAGTATGTGTCTATGTGTGTGTGCGTATGTGTATGTGTATGTGTGTAAGAGAAAGAGAGAGAGAGAGAGAGAGAGAGAGAGAGAGAGAGAGAGAGAGAGAAAGAGAGAGAGAAAGAGAGAGAGAGAGAGAGAGAGAGAGAGAGGGAGAGAGACAACGAATTTAACGATAACTATCAGTGAAGGAAATTTTTGCCTCAACAGGTCGAGACTGCTGAGTCGATCGTGTACGGAAAAGTATCTAAAAGAGAAAAAGTGAGATTTATATTCCTCGAAGGTAGGTATAAGTTCAACTTAATCGTACGTGTCCCAGGATCGAACACCTAGAGAATGAAGCCAATATGATCCTTCGAATCCGATAGTCCCTTCTCGATCAACCTGAAAGATTTATTTCTTATGGTTAGAAAGTGCCACAAGACCTTTTACTTATCTACCTACCTAGCTAGCTAACTAGTTACCTAGCTACCTAGCTACCTACCTACCTACCTAACCTACCTATCTTCTATCTACCCACCTATCCAACCTACCAATCTACCTCCGTGTAATTCGAGAAAACTAGGCAGTGAATCGTGAAACATATATCCTACGTTCCTTCGTCTATTACGTGGAAAGTTTGACGAAGAAGAACCGATTACATCCGATTTCGAATTACCCAGTGAGACTATTAAATTCGTCGTTTCTCTACTTCGAACAATCATACGGATTTTCTTTCAGAATAGAAAGATTCTTTCGGTAATGATCTCAATGTTGGACTAAGAAAATTCAATGGATTTGTATGATCAAAAAATGTAAAAGAAAAAGAGAGAAAAAAAAAAGGAAAAAAAAATTGAATTAAAATCACCTGGTATTATTATTATTTAAATAAATATAAGAATAAATGATAAAGTTGGAAGATGCAATATTTCTTTCGTTTTTTTTTTTTTTTTTTTTATATATATATACAAAATGATCCAAACAGTTTGAAAAAAGTTTTTTGAACTTTGATAATAAAATTATAAGATAAAAAACATATGTTTACGTAAATGGATGTAAAAATAAATGTATAAGATAAAAAAATCATCTAACTACGCAGATATATATATATATATATATATACACACATACACACACACAAGAATAAAATTACAAGATATATAAGAAAAATCATGTGTTTATTAACATCAATATTATTAGAAATATAATAAGCGTAAAAAATTATTTATAAAAAAAAAAAGTTCATCGAACTTTGATAATAAATCGTCGTGGTACGAGAGACATCTTTTATTATCCGATGTAATTACGTGGAAACGATGTTCCATTGTTCAGCGATTAGGCGACCCCTTTTCCTAGCATCAACTTACTTCACTATGTTTCTATCAACGCCATTAATTTGTAAGAACCAATCCGTATTCTAAGGATCGTACGATAAAACTTACTAAATAAGAAGAAGAAGAAGAAGACGAAAAAGAAAAAGAGTCATAAATCTAACGTCATAACAAATTAAAAGAATCATTTTTTCCTCACTTTCGATATTTTCCCGATTAATCTAAACTTTTTGTCATTTTTTCTATAATAAAAAAAAAAAAAAAAAAAAAAAGCTATCCTCTGTCAAGTTTTATAGTAATGCAAAGATGAAGAGGGGCTTTTTGGAATATTACAAGAAAAAGAATAATAGTGAACTGTTTCTCTTTCTATTGCCTGAGGCTGAGTTAACTCACTTCGTCGTTCTAGCTGTTCATAAGAATAGCAAAAGACAGAATGAGTGAGTGAGTGAGAGAGAGAGAGAGAGAGAGAGAGAGAGAGAGAGAGAGAGAGAGACAGAGAGAGAGAGAGAGAGAGAGAGAGAGAGAGAGAGAGAGAGAGAGAGAGAGAGAGAAAGAATAGAGTATGTACAAAGAACAAAGGAATGACAAAGAAGATGTAAATGGTGGAACAAGGAAGAATAATATAAAAAAAAGAAAAAAAAAAAAAAAAAGAAAAGGAAAGAATGAAGAAAAAAGAAAGATAGTCTAACTCTTCTGTATACGTTCCGATTTTTCTAAAATCACTGGCTCTGAGCTAAACGAACCTCCTTGAAGATAGATGGATAGATAGATGGATAGGTAGGTAGTCCAAGATCTCTTCTTCCTTCAATATTTACACTCGCCATTAACTTTCTCTTCGACGATCGAACTGACGCTTTTCGTAAAGTAGTTGCAGCTTCATCAAAATTCGAATACTCTCATTCGACTCTTTTAAAAAATCATAAAAATTCTTTTCGGAATAATAAAAACCAAATTAATATCTCGTGCTGTAGCGTATGTATATAATTAATGGTTATTATTTATTGGATCAATACTTTTAAACATTTGATCAATATTATTAAAAAAAAAAACAAAAAAAAAAAAAAAAGACGGTCAATATTTATAATAAATTATCAGCACTTAATATAAGTGATACAATCCTGTGACGCAATCCTAACAATTAATTATTTATACCGGCCAAGATATTCATCGTTTATTATATAAAATAAATAATAATTTACGAATAAATTAATAAAATATATCTAAGTTAATTGAAAAAGTAAAATAATCTAATAAAAATTATGAAAAATATTAGAGAGATATATCTATTTCTAATAAAATAATACTGTTTCCTATTTGAGATTATTATTTTCCAATTACAGTACAAGAATCATCAATCTATTCTACCCCAAACGTTTGTAATCCATCCCTTTGGATTCTTGCTCGATCAACGTTCCTAACTTTTCACCAATGTTATTCACCAATTTCCCTGTTAGCCACGAACACGCCACGCTCGATTTCCCCCAAGGAATTCACGAAATCGTTGTTATAGTCATTGACCAAAAAAGCTAAGGGAATCTGTTCCTTAATACTTTCAAAAGATTTTCACATTATCGTCGATTCGATATTTTTTAATACGTTCATTCAAAACTATTCTCTTCTTTTTTTATTCATTCATTTTTTTCATTCATTCATTCATTCGTTCGTTCGTTCATTCATTTCTTTTATTCATTAATACATTTCTTCCTCTATTTCTTTCTTTTTTCCTTCTCTCTCTCTCTCTCTCTCTCTATCTCTCTCACTCTCGTTTATCTCGGGTACGAGATTATTCGAAACGAGTTCTATATTAGAAATTATTATCTCATTAATCGTTTCTCCATTTTCCATTAGGAATATCCACCTGGAATCTGGTACAACTGTCGGCTAAATCTACCTACTCTAATAGGAATTTCGATTCGACGAAATTTGCATCGCTAGGATATATCCCTTTCTGTAATTGAGTCGTCTCTATGTTGGCTCCAAGTACCTATCCGTTCGTCGAACAGGTACACTCCTGTCTAAAGATTCATCTGTATAGATATATAGGAATAATATTATCCGAGAGGGGAAACGTTTCAATCGTTTTACTTCAGTTAATAACCAAGTGATTTAATTTTATTCAGAACAAGATTATTATTATACTTTGTTATTATTGTATTACGTGATATAACTCATATCGTAACCTCTTGATGAGTTGGTCAATGAGTAATGTCGTTATTTTTGATTTATTTATTTATTTACTTTTCTTTCTTCTTTTTTCTTTTCTTTTATTTCTATTCATTCAAATAAATCTCAACAATGATACTGTATTAACGTTTTATAGACACGCTGTTTATTAATTATTGTTACAGTGACTTATAACGAAAACTTCGATGTTATTTATTGGCCAACCTGATATATGATATTTCACTTAACTTAAACGGTTGAGAAAATAGTAAAATTCTAGAAATTGGCAAAAGCTTTAGCTACTACCATATCAACACTTCCCACTTTCGTTGAATTTTATATTACCATGGGAAGCATTACTTAGACGTAACAAGTACCTGACGGCGCCTCGCCAAGAACGCCCTGCGAAATAGTCTAATATAAGGAGCCAGCGATAGCATACTCGAGGGAGTCCGCGCATATTCGAAATCACATTACACCGACGCACGTTCTCGCCTCTAGATTCTCTTGATCTCATTACGTTAAATCTCTCAGAGTATTCGCAGTGGAAAGATATAAGGAAAAGTCTCCGTGAAATTCGATATTAAATTTAATTGATAGAATTAAAAGTCACCATTTTGATTTTTCAGATTTTCTTCATTTTCTTCTTCTTCTTCTTCTTCTTCTTCTTCTTCTTCTTCTTCTTCTTCTTCTTTTTCCAGTTATTTTCTTTTTTTCCCTCTATTTTATTTCTGTGTATTTTAAAAGACAAAATTAGATATTAAATCTTAATGGTTACAATAGAAAGTCACCATTTCGATTTTTCTCATTTTCTTCTTTTCTTTTTATTTTATTTTATTTATTTTTTTTTCTTCTTCTTCTTCTATTATTTCTACATTTTCATATATTTGAAAAGATTAAATTCAGGATTAAACTAAATCGTTTATATGAAAAGCCGCCATTTTTTTCTTCCTTTTCTCTTTTTATTCCTATACTTTCATATAATTTAAAAATTGAAATTTGATGTTAATCTTAATTGATTAGAATAAAAAGTCGCCATTTTAATTTTTGAATTTTTCTTTCAGTATTTTCTTTTTCCCTTTTAATTTCTACATTTTCATATATTTTAAAAGATAAAATTCGATGTTAATCTTAGAGTGAAAGGCCGCCATTAAAATTTTTCCAGTTTTCTACGTATAATTTTTTTTATCACTGCATTTTCATACATATCAAAAGATTAATGTCGAATTTCACTTTTTAAAGTATACGAATATATATATATATACATATATATATATATATATATAGACACACATACTTTTATAAAGAAAATGAAAAAGTATTCTTTATCTTAGAGAATTCTTTGTAAAATTATCCTGGAAAAAAAAGTGACATTCGATCGAAGGAAAATTTTAACGAACAGTAACACGAACTCTTATCGAAACTTTCCTTAGTCTCGTTCTTTTCTATCAATACTACTTTTGTGTCGTACAGCGAAGACCTTAACTACTTGAATCAAGATGGTTTCACGTATGAAGTGTTACACATGCAGTACCTATACATCTAACATAACTTTATAACTTCGATACATTTTTAAATAATAAATTAATAATTTTAAATAAACACTATTTGCAATTATAAATTAAACATAAAATATACTATCCTTCGTGATTAAAACCCAAGTATTTGTTAAAAAGAAGTAAAAAAGAAAGAAGGAAAAATAAAAAGAAAGAGAAAGAGAGAAAAAAAGAGGAGGAAAAAAACAAAAAAAAAAAAAAGAAAGAGAAAGAAAAAATAGTTTCTTTTCATGGATGGAGGAGGTTTTATCTAAAATTAAAACTTTGAAAGCTTCTTCGGGTCGCGAGATTAAGTGGATCGTCCATTATATAGGAAAGTGTGTGGAAGGGCGGTGAAGTAAGAGGGTGAGGATGGGAGGTATGAGGAGGAGGACTTTTTGCCGGTGCGTTAAACTCGCGAGGAACGAAAGAAACGAGTAGGAATAGAAGGAGAAAGAAAGAGATGGAAAGCCGTTTGGGGGAGGAAAATGAAGCGCTTTTTCTTGCGTTTGTGCGAATTCATCGAGTGGAAAAGATGTCCGTTCGTTCAAATGACGAAGAGAAAGAGAGAAAGAAAGAGAGAGAGAGAGAGAGAGAGAGAGAGAAAAAAAGAAAGAGAGGGACACTGTAGGACATACGTATATGTCAAGCACATAAATTTATACATATGTATAAATTTACACACAAACTTATGTGCACATAGATAAACGTATACGATAGGATGCACACATATGCAAGAATATGTCGAATAAACTTTCTTTTCTTATTGCATCTTCTCAAATTTTATGCAACGTTTCGTTCCTTGAAAAGAACATTTTAATCTTGTCTATCGTTTCTCTTCTTGAATATCACTATGACACCGCTTATTTTTATCTGTTAAAAAACGATGCGGAGGTACGTATGAATCATGTGATATATATATATGTACACGTTTTTTTTATTATCTGTAATTGTTTTCTCTCTCTCTCTCTCTCTCTCTCTCTCTCTCTCTCTCTCTTTTCTTGTTGATAAGATGCTCATAAATCATATTACGCTACAACTTTTATGTATATCAATCTCTATAAAAAAAAAATTCTTGATCATGTGATATAAATTTTTATATATTGATTATAGTCTATTTCTTTTTCTTTTTCTTTTTCTTTTCTCCCCCCTTAAAATAAATAATTTTCCCATAATTGATTTCTTTTTTTTTTTTTATGATAATGTCTATAATCAAAACCATAAATATTCGAGAGCATCGTTGTAAAACAAGTAATAAAAACGATAATCGCGGAATATATTTGCTCTCGACGTGTAATCACTCGGTAAAACGGCTTATGTCGAAACGAATTATTTCCCTTTAAGCGCCATCAATGCAACAGTCGATCCCGATTGAAATAAAAATCGACGTTTTTTTTTTTTTTTTTAAACGATACGGGATATTCGTTCGAGCCTTTTTTCCCTTTCTTTTTTCTATTTTTCTTTTTCAAGAATATTTTTCCCCTCTGGAATTTCTTTCTCTTTTTTCGTTTTTTTTTCCTTTTTTTCCTTTTCATTCATCTTTTTTAATAGTGAAAACGTTCAATCAAAAAATACGTATCATAAGTACCAAAATTTCAAAAAAGAATATAAATGAAATTCGTGGAATCGAATGAAGAAATAGGACACTTTCAATAGCTTTTTTTTTCTCTTTTCATTCTTTTTTTTGAAACCGCCAAACGATTTCGTTAGATTTCAATCGTGTTTTTCAAGCAAACATGTCTTGTTTTCTTACGAACCTTTCGTAAACAAAAAAAAAGGCGACTGCGTTAACGATTTTGACCTTTTTTTTTTTCTTAATCAAAGTATCGATTACCTTTCTCGAGTAATGTTTACACTGAATGAAAATTACACAGATCAGAGAAATAGCTAATGTATCGTGTATTCTTTCCTCTTATTGTACTGATCTTTTTATTCTTCCTTTCCACTGGTTTTCTTTATACCCCCTATTTACAACTCCAAAAAAGATAAATAATTTAATGTCTCATAAATAATACCATAACGAAACGGCTTATTTTGCTTTTCAACTCGCTAACCCGAAACGAGAAAAAAGTTGAAAATTAAACATAAAATTGGTCCACTGATATTAACTAAATCCTATCTTTTCTTCGTTTGAAAAGATAATCCCATAGTATCTTCGAAAAATAAAGAAAATGTATCCAATTATATCCTATCTAAAAGTTAATCCAATTTACATGTCTTTTCAACGAAATGTTTCTTGTATTAGTTTTATAGTATATCTACGCAAAAATGATATTTGTAAGAAAAGACAAATATATATATAAATATAAATATAAATATAAATATGAAGTTTATAAAATAATATGCTCAAAATAATATTTTGCAACATAAAAATAAAATTATATATATACACACACACACACATATATATATATATACATATTAATATATTATTAATATATATTATTATATTTATATTATATATTATATATTATATATTATATATTATATTTATATTATATATTATTATATTTATATTATATATACAGTATAATATTTAAATAATACTATATATTAATATATATATATATTATTAATGCAAAAAATAGAATATTAGAGTGTAATATGAAATATTGAATATTTTTTGATAGAATATATCATTTTTAATCCTTTTTTCTTTTTTAATATCAAACAAAATAGCCACCATCCGATTATGTTGTCTTTTGTCGACGTAATTCTATAAAAGAAAGAAAAAAAGAGAGAGAGAGAGAAAAAAAGAAAGAAAGAAATTCTCTCCCAAAAAAGTTCTGATTTTAAAATGACAAAGAATCTGTGAAAGAAATTTTTTTTCTAAATTTTAAAATAGAATTTTTCAAACTATCTTTGTAATGTTTCGTTCATTAACGGTACTATCGCTAAACAGCATTTTTAATATTACGAGTGGCATGACGCTCCATTATGATCAAGTTTAAACTCGTATAAAAAAAAATTACTCTTATTTCTTCGGTTGACACCGTTATAAAAAATTACTGCAAAGAGTAAAGATAAAAGAAAAAAGAAAAGAGAGAAAGTAACCAACAGTGGCAATTAATAAAAAAATTGTAAAAATTTTAAAACGATGTCTTTTAAAAAAGAATAGAAAAAGAACATATAAAATTACTGAACACTCAATGAAACTTAAACACTTAGCGATCAAGTTGTGAATAATTAGAAATCCAACGTTTAGTATTATACGATCTAATACATATAAATTAAACCATCTTTGTATAGTTCGTTCATTAATACCACTATCATCAAACAGAATTTTTAATATTACGAGAGGTATTGGGCCAGATATACATTACATTACATGATATACACACACACACACACACACAAATATATATATATATATATATATATATATAAATTTTACAATTTCATTTTTCTTTAAATAAATAATTAATAAAAAAGAAAAAATCCTATTATATTTTTACAATATTATATAAGATATATATATATATATATATATATATATATATATAACAAACTTATATCATCTGGGATGGTTATTAAGTCAAGGTTCACTGGTCGAACGTATTGGTCTTGATATCAGAGCCATTCGACAAGCTACTCGACGATCAATTTTCTCTTGATTTTCGATGCGACCGGAGTCGCCTTTATCATGGTAATATGTTCCTTCTTGCGATCTTGTGAGCGAGCTCGTACAAGCTGACGCCGATCGCATAGCCAACAGATAGATAGACAGAGAGAGGAGAGAGAGAGAGAGAGAGAGAGATATAGAGAGAGAGAGGAAGAAAAAGAGAGTGATAGAGAGAGAGAGAGAGGAAGAAAAAGAGATACATAGAGAGCCGATTTCACTTTGAAATAAGATCGTACGGATAGTCTATGGCGGTCTGTTCGATTTAAATATCATTTTTAATACTTCGTCGCGTCTCGAATCGTTTCGACAAAAACGAACATTATATCTCAAAAATTATATCTTTGATATATAAATAATAAAAATAAAAAAAATAAAAAAAAATGATAATAATAATAATAATAAAATGAAAAAGAAAGAAGAAATGTAGATTCTTTTCTTTTTTTTTTTCTTTTTTTATATTTTTTTAATGAATATTTAAATGCGTTTTTTTTTCCTTTTCTTTTCTCTTCTTATTACATACAAATACATATAACATGCAGTCACGAAAAGTGTATTGAGATTCAGGACTCACGCAAGCAACGTATATCTATTTTTGAAAACATGCGATAGCTATATGTTAAAAAAAAAAAAAAAAAGAAAGAAAAAGATGAAAAAAAAGGAAAAAAAGAAAAAGAAAAATCCACGTCCATACGTGATCGCGATGCAAACGTAACGGGGTCCCGGCATACACGCGAATTCAGATTTACGATGAAACGCCTCTAGCTATAAAATTACAATCGAATACTTTTGCGAATGCAAAAGTTGGCGGGGCTTTTCCTTTTATCTCTTTTCTTCTTTTTTTTTTCGTTCCTTCCTC
>NC_140813.1:5920000-6007500 GCF_050613455.1 Vespa mandarinia | reverse complement strand
ACGACACAATTTTTTTAACTCGATGGAGTATGAAATTGTTATATCTGCAACCTGAAAAAGATTTACACATGTCCATAAAATCATTTATCATTTTTCTAATCTCCAGTATCCTTTTATTCCTTCATTTATATATATATAAAAAATATAAATAAAAATAAAATGAACCAAAAAATACCATTTTGATCATCGTTCCCGATATTCCTAATGTCTCAAGATTTCTATTGGCTAAAAAAAATTTTGCAAATTACGAAATTATTACTCATTCTTTTTATTTATTGGAAATCAATAAGATTTTGTTTTTTCATGCAAAAAAAGCGAGAAGCGAGAATAATAAATCCAATTCAAACACTTTGCACGATGCAATCATTTTTGGATAGAAAAGGAAAAAAGAAATTATTTTTTTCTTGGATTAAAAAATAAAAAAAAAGAAAAAAGAAGTTACGCATTATTTAGTTTTTACATTTAAATCGATCTACAATGAACACGTCGTCAATGATGATAAATCGTATTTAAATGCAACGATAAAAAAAATTAATTAAATTGTATTAATTAGTCGAAGGATCGTTTCCGTTCAATGAGAAATGAATGTCTGTCTTCGATAATTTATATACCGCAATTAACTCAAAGCTTTTTTATCGCGTGCGTGATCGTCTCAACGGGTCTTTTTTTTCCAATGACTGCAGTCTTTCATGCATGCGGACGATTCATTAACAACAATAATTAAACACAAGAGACTAATAACAATAATAATATTAGACAATGTGCTTATTTGAATTGTATCGTCAAACGTCACGTATCGATAATCGAATAAATTTAATTATTTCTTTTATTCTCTTCTTATCATAATTGTTTTGTTTTTATTTAACCATTTATTTTACATACGACTTCAGATACGGGAAAGCCATTAAAGATCCAT
This sequence comes from Vespa mandarinia, assembly GCF_050613455.1. Classification (NCBI taxonomy): domain Eukaryota; kingdom Metazoa; phylum Arthropoda; class Insecta; order Hymenoptera; family Vespidae; genus Vespa; species Vespa mandarinia. The sequence goes on along the minus strand of NC_140813.1, from coordinate 6,006,584 downwards.
TTTATGGATTAATAATTATTTCAATTGTTTGAAAACATTTTTCTTCTTGGTATAGATGAATATTAGTCTGTTGTAATAAATTATGGGTAAAAATATAATGTAACAATTATTAAATAAGATAAATGTTAATAATTATTGTAATTAATATACAAAGAACAATAACATCAGTGGAATCTTTATATATACTTCCTATGTAACACTTCTTACACACAATATTTCCATATATTTGTTATCTTGGAGAATTCCTTATTTAAGATGATAGTATTTTTATTTGTTATTTTTGCGAAACATATTAAATATTATATGAAAATATTATATCTTTTATTATATATTTGACAATTTTTTTTTACACGTCACATTTTTTTTTACAAGACCGAGGATATGGGAAATACTGCGTACAATTTGAAGTAGTACAAATTTTTAGTCATCTCTTATTTTTGTTTATTCATTTATCTCGCATTAAATTACCGCAAGAGATTTCTCTGTGAATGAGAATTGTCCTATCAAAAATTAATCAAAAATTAAGTACATACAAATATCAGCCGATATAATTTTTTTCGAAGATCATTATTTTAACAATCTATCGTCTTATAGATTATAACGACTTCGATTTTTTATATCTCTGTTCTTAAAGCGATTAAATGAACAAAAATATGACAAGTTTTATTTGTCATAATGCATATGTATATGTTTAACGATAAAATTAGTTTTGTTCGAAATGTTTTCTAATATAATCCATTTATACACGTTTATAAAAAGTATAAAAATAAAAATTGCACATAAAACAATAATTAAACAAAAATATATATGTATATATATATATATATATAAACTATAGTAGTATATTCTAAATCAGTCGAATGTACATAAATAGAATATTATGTAAGATAAAAAATACTTAATATCTTAGAGGAATCGATGTAAGCACGCTTGAATGACAATTTTCTTTCATTTTCTTTTCCTCTCTTTTTCTTTTATTTCGGTTAATTTGTTTAAACGAACGAAAATTAAACGATGCGTGAACTTAAACTAAAAACAAAAAGTTTTCTATCAAGTATATAAAAAAATATTGTTGTGAACTTATAAAAATAATATATATGAAATTGATTGTAAAATAATAATTATCACATTGCTTAAGTGTAACCTACTTATTTCAATAATTTGTTAGTATTGATATATTCAATGCAATATGTGAAAGATAATGAGGTATTAGTCAGCGATTATGAAAGTATATTTCCTATTCCTTAGATTTAGAGATTTTTGGGAACTAACATGTATACCCAAATGCTTTTCAAAAGCACCATACTTTCTATATATTTTGGAACAAATATCACATTTATATGCCTTTGTTGTATGTGGTTTATTTTCCATTTGATGCTCAATTTTAAGATGATGCAACAAAGATGATTTATGCCTAAAAAAAAGTACATAAATATATAGAAACTATTTAATATATTTAGCTACATGCAAGTTGCTCTATTCTTTCTTTATGAAAAAATATAGATGCCTTTCTTACCTGTAATTTCTATTACACATTTTACAAGTAAAAGGTAGTTTAACACAGCCACAATGTATATAGTGTTTATTAAAGATATACTTTTTATTGAAAAGTCGACCGCAACGTTCGCACAATATTACATACATATCTATAAAAAGATATATAATAATAAAATTGAGAATATATGAAATACATGCAGAAAAAAATATATTTGCTACCTCCATGTGCTCCTGCTATATGTAATGCCAGTGAACGTTTGGATGAAAATGTTAATGGACATAGTAAACACTGTGAACTACAAATACATTTAATTACATGTAATCTATTAAAATTTTTAAATGAAATATACATGTATATAACTTACGGTTCTATAACATTTTTTGTTTTTTTTATGTCATTTAAACTATGATTTTCCGCTATAATTGAGTCACTTTCTTCTATTAAAAATAGTTTATTATTTGTTTCTTCGTAATTACATTTTAACTTAAATTCTTCGTCAAATTTGTGAACAATCATATAATTATAATGCATTTCTTTTTTTTCTTGTACTACTTTTTCTAATGGCATATCATTCTTGGGTAAATTTTTTAACGTTACTTTTTTTGAATCTGATGAAAATTTTGCAGAAAGATCTGTGTTGAGAAGTACATCAGATTGTATACTCTGTTGTACATTGACTTTTTCACTTATAATAGTTGAATGTTCTAAATCATTATTTAAAAAATCATGTGTTGTATTTTTATTAACATTAGTTGATGCAAAATTAATATTTGAAGAATTTAGATCGTTATTTAATTGACTTTCCGAATAAGTTTCATATTTTTTTTTTTCGAGTAACAGATTATCCGAATTTTTAACTTTGTCCAAAGAATTTTGTAGACAATTATATGATAGATTTTTTTGGCATAATGCATTATCCAATGAATCATTAAAATAACTTGATAAATAATTTTTATCGTACATAGTATAAATGCTTGCCATTTCTAAATCGCATTCATTTGAAGAAATATGTTTTGTATCCGAACATTTTCCAAACAATAAATAATTATTATTTTCATGTTGAAAATAATCTTCACAATCTGATAGGCTATCATCTTTAAAAATAACATTTTTATCTTCCCAACTATTATCTATCTGTTCTACAAAATTATATCTTAGAGATTCCTGACATTGTAATTCTGGACAATCCATAACATTAGAACTATGAATGTTATTAGAATGTATATCATAACATTCATCACGTAAAACTTGTTGTTCTTTTATGACATCGGTTAAGATGTCAAAGTGATCCGTATAATCTTCATGAAATTGTTCTTCATAAAAAGCATTAAATTCGATAGAAAGATCTAAATCATTAGTTCTCTCTTTATTTTGTTCCAAATTAGACATAGTAGAATCTGTAGTAACATTAGATTCCTGAAAAGCTTTTTTGACAGGTTGTTTGTCGATTACCTTTTTATATAAAAATGATTTCCTTTTATGTTTCATTTTTCTTTTATTGCTATGATTAAGTTTAGCTTTTTTCTTTGAGTTGAGTTTATTTTTTCTTATAGAATTGTCATTACAACTATCTGTATTATTAACCACCCAATTCATAGATTCTTCTTGTATAATCAATGGATTATGTCTTTGTTTTCTTTTATGATGGGATTTTGTAACATTTTTAATGTTCTCTTCTTCAAAAATATTATTTTCAAGTATGAAATTAGTATTATAAGAATTATCTTCTGTTTCAAATGTAATAGAGGATGTATCATGTTTAGAAAATGTTTTAGGGCCTCTTAATATATTAGGTAAACTACGAGTATTAGAAAGATTATTAAGTATGAATTTATTCTTATCAGATTGCAATTTTAATAAGTCTCTATTATTTCTTGAATCACATTTATATGTCAAGTAAGATACCGTATCGTCACCTTCCAACATAGTTAATTTAAACACTTGTGAATCTAAGGAAAGAATTTTTTTATTGACATCTTGTGCCTCTTTATCAGTCATAATCCATATAGAATCATTAAGTGTTTTAGTAAAATCATTAGAAGTCTCATAATCACAGTTAATGATAGAATCTGGTATCTCGATAATACATTCATTTTCTTTCTCATTCTCTGTTAATAACAATAATTCAATTTGATTATCATAAACATCTGTCCTAATCATTGAAATATCATGTTCCTTTTTAAAACAATCAGATTCATCGACATTACTATCCATTCTTTTCTCTTCTAAATTATTCGAAGATGCCCAAGCATCATTTTCCAAACTACTAATTACATTCTCTTCTTTAATATTCATAATACCTAAAAAATAAAGAGAACATCGGAACGAACATAAATCAATAGTTATATATATATATATATATATATGTATCTTTAAATTAATTAATCGATAATTAATAACCAATTGTTCGTATCATTGATTTATATTTGACAGATATGTTACTGTAAATTTTTAATAAAATATTCGAGATGAGAAAAATGAACGAATTAGAGATCAAAATTATATATCTATATGCTCACTGTTAAAATATTATCTATAATAATCCTAATGAACGATAATCAATCGTACAAATTATTCGAACGAATTACATATGTAATAAACAATTGAATCGTACAACTGCAGTCCAATCGTATAAAATATATAATGCATACGTGTGTTCTAATACAAAGAGAGACATTTTAACTTGACTTATCCCCACTCCTTTCATTTCTTCTTAGTATGAAGATTCTTACAAACACACTAACAAAATCAAGCGTTTATTCGTCATCGTTATATTATTATAATCGTGATATTATCACTGAATAAAAAAAAACCACATAATTATATTGCTAATCTCAATTACATATTTGAGAGAATATCGTTGATTAAAAATAATCGAACAAATCATTTCTTTTAACGAAAAAGAATTTGCATAATTTTGTTCTGATCATTTAGTACACATACATACAATCCATAAACAATGAAATAAAATTAATAAAAAATTTGTATTGAAATCGTAAAAAAGAAAAAAAACAAAAAGGGGGGGGAAAGAAAAAGAGAAAAATTTATTAATATTTGTTTCAAATAATTTTCATTTAAAGAGAAATAAATCGATATGAAAAATTATGCGTTAAGAAAACAAATAAAACTCACCGGCAAAATTGTCACACGACCGTCTTCTTAGAGCGACAAATAGCGACTAAAGTTTTTTGTCGTAGCGACGAGGACTTTACTAGAATTGTTTAGTCGACAATGAAAAAGAGACGTAACGTATCACTCATGTGAGAAAGAAACCTGAGAAGTCCTTGAGGACAAAATATAAACAGCACGAAAAAGGAGTCATTCGGTCGATTCTCGAGAAATCAATACACACAAATTAATCTATCTAAATAAGTACGTATACGGTATTGTTAATCTGTACGTACGCATTGTTAATGCGTATTTTATCACGAACATTGGGTTGTGACGTAAATATTGATAAAATATATTATTACACTTACGAGGAAAAATAGAGTTCCGATTTTAGTTTATAAATCCGCACGTTATTTTGTTTTATTATTTTAAAAATTATAATCTAAATAATTAAGAAAAATTCGAGATTATTGAATTTCGATGAATAATGAAAAATTACTTTTTTTTTCCAATTTTGATCAAATTATCGTAGTACATTTCGAAAAACAACATGGAGAAATAAAACTTTGTGCAAACTGTAAAATAGGAAAATTAAATATTTTATTCTGTTAAAAGACATTAGCATTGAATATTTTTGAGGTTAATACTTTGTAATAAGTGTATATACATAAATTTTTGTATATACATAAATTAAAAGAAGAAATAAAATATTTTTTGGTACATGATATTCACACTTTTAGCACCTTTCCATTAGTCTTTATATAATTACCTAATTATAAAAAGAAGTTACCAATCATCCGTCTCACTATTGCCTTTTAATTTAGAAAATAAAACATCTTTTACTTGTGGACGTGGATTTTCTTCTATTTGCGTTGGTATAGCTTCTGCTCGACCAAGCATCCATTCTAGTTCTAAAATATAAATTATATTTATATTCATGAGTATGTTACTGTTGTTATAATATTACAAATATATGTAATTACAGTTAATGCAATGACATTAACAAATTCTAACCTTCTTCGGTGAGTTTCATTCCACGCAATTCTATAGGTCCAATAAATTTTTTAACCATGTTTCCTTTGTGATAAATAAAAATAGTTGGAAGATTTCTGTCCGGCCAATTAGGTATACAAGTAGTGGAAATACTTTTGAGAAATTTTGTTGCAGGAAATTTTCTTGCTATGGAAGCTAAGTATTGGTTGACAAGTGAACATATAGGAATTCTAAAAAAGAAAAATATATATATATATGTATGAAATAAATGACATATAATTTAATAATTATTAGAAATTTTACTCTTCGATAACTTACCCAGGTTTATATAAATGCAGAACTACCCAAACATCTCCTGCATTATTAACTTCTTGAATATATTCCTTTCCAGATATTTCCTTAATCTCTCCATACTTGTTTTTTTTTGCTAACTCCTGCATTTCTGCTATCCTTTTACGTCTATATTCTAAAAGAATCATTTCATCTTCTTCATCTTCCAATTCATCCAACTCGTCCAAAGTTTTTTTTTCTAAATCATTAGCAGCTAGAAAGAAAAGAAAGATTGAATATTATTTATTCAATTTTAATTAATGCCAAAGATTAAAGACACTTACTGCATCCAGTCTTTTCATTTATTGTATTTTCTACAATATCTAATATTTGATCTTCTGTCACTTCTTTTTCTTTGGCTTTCTCAGGAATAATTCCCTTCTTCCTGAGAATATCATTCCACTCTGTATCTTCGTTTGGATTTTGCTACAATTAAAATATTTTATAAAAAGGTAGATTCATTATGGAAATAAATTTGCATTCAAGTATGCAATCAAACAATTTTTTACATAAAACGAATCTGTTTGCATAATTATAACGATAAGAATAAGAATCTTTTAAATTCAGGTATTGATCTATTTTAAGCTGTAACATTTCCTTATAAAGTTGCAGGTTAAAGCTACAAGCGGATATATACGAATCAGCTGAGCTATTTAAAAATAAACAATCGATTTATTTTTCCTTACCATTGTATTAATTTTATATTTTTTTTTTCCACACACAAATATTATTGATACAAAATATCATACACACGAATCGTTCGTTTTTACATTCAACTGGTTAATACACTGAAAAAAAATCCCTAGCAACTATTGAACGTAACGACCATATTTTATTCTCGAAAAACTAACGTTCTATATGCATGTAGAAAATATCTGTGTAAATCCATATATATAGAAGAACGTTCACGTTACAGTTACATTGATTAATATCTAAAAAAAAAAATTGATCAGTGGCGCCCTCGATAGGAAAAATGAAGAAGTTCATACAACAGAGATATTTATCGATAACTTTGAAAATAAATTTTTTGAACAATAGAAAATTTACAAGAAAATTAAATAAAACGAATATGATAAATATCGTGTGATTGTTATAATAATTTAGAAAGAATAATCACAATCAACATTAGAAAAATATTCGTTTAGTGCTTCCTGCACAATGAATAAAAGAATCATCTTCTCTTTTTTCTCCTTTTTTATTCATGTGTATGCATTCGGTTTGTATTGTCGAGGCATTTATTTTGACAGCATTGTGTCGGTCAAACCATCGTACTTCCTGTTGCGTGCAGAAATAGAGAATGCAACCCTGTATTTAGGCGCGTGCGACCCCCTATCAAGAATTTCTCTGCTTTGTGTGTAAACTTGGCGAGTAGAGAGTTTCACGTATATATTTCAAAATACGAGAAAAGGTATAATAAACATCGAGTCATTTATTTTCATATTCAATGCGTTCGAAGAATGTACCTAATACAATATGCCACGCACGAGTAACGTTATATAGTTTGCACTGTTATGTATTTCAGTTGGTTTCATTTTATCTCTTTGACGACGAAATAATATCTCGTAATTACGATTTACAATTCATTATAATTCTTTATATTATCAAAAATTCTTTATATTTATACAAAGAGAATGAACATTTTTAATAAAATTTTTTAACTTTGAATTATACATAATTTTTATATTTTTTATATTTTTTAATTTATATCTCATTTGTTACAAAGAAATAATACATTTCAAATATATTTAACAATTTATAAATTTATTATTATAATTTTAAAACGATGTAAATTTTGTATGCAAAAAATACGTCTATTATATTAAATCATGTATATTATTATAATACTTAGTTATTTATAAGCATTAAATATTTTTTTATTTCATACTTAATTTTATCAAAAGAATTTGCTTGGATGTAAAGCAGAAGGTGAACGCATTTACGAAGATAAGAGCGGGCTATCGAAAGTAACCGAGCTTCATTTACCGTAGCCAATGAGAGAAGCTCGTCCTGGCGGCCATCTTGCGCGGTAGACCGTTCGAGTTGGTAGTCGCGTGGCGACGAGGTTTTTCGCAGTACGAGCCGTAGTGCCGAACCGTATTGAGGTGAGTTGTTGCGCTCTTCAACTTTTCATTTTAACGTCTTCTAGTCTTATACCCGACGACGAAGTTTGTTTTTTCGACGTAAGTCTTTTTTTATTACGTCGAAATATTTGGTAGTGTATTCGACGAATAAAACCGATCGAAGGACATTTTGTGTTGACTTTTTCAAACGTAACTAGTGACAATAACATTACTTTTTAATTATCTTTCGTACATCGTATATATATATATATATATATATATATATATACATGTGTGTAGGGACGTGTGTAGTGTGTGCGATTATGTGTGTGTTGAATTAACAAAAGATTATTTTTTCGTACATTGAATAATAAGACGAAGTTATTCTTAATTTTCGATGTACCTGACAACGAAGTCATTTTCTTGAATCTAACTGGTCAATGTTTGTTGCGCGCATTTTATACTTTAATTGCGCACTCCAGCGCGTAGATGCGATATCAGAATTATTTCTGTGATCACCGGAAACACAAGACGTCTTCGTTCATTCACCGTCTTCTAGAAGCCTTACAACGTTTTACTGCTTAGCAAAAGGTATATTTTTTTTCTTTTTTCTAACGTGCATTATTACCATATATATATATGTATGCGTTATCGTTATCGTATGATACGTGCCTCCTTTCTGTTTATCCTTGTCGCAAGATGCAAATGGCGGTTGCGTGGGGAGGAGGATTGATGAGAGCAAGAGGGGAGGAGAGATTCGTAGAAGGATATATTTTTGTCTTGTAAGAAATTTCGAAAAAAAAAAAAAAAAAAAAATCAAAACCGGTTTATTATATTTACTTTTGTTTTGTTTTTTCTCATACAATCGTTTGTAATTTTATATATATATATATATATATATATAATTATACATTATAAAGAAAAAATGCTTTCATTTATTGGATCAGTATCCTAGAAATACTTAATTAGTATTTTAAGTAAATAATCAATATTAATAAGAAAATATTAATAGGTAATATAAGCGACATAATTTTAACGTTTAATTATTTATACCGATCAAAGTATTCATATATACTGAACATTTATTTAATAAAATACGTAATATTAATTATTAACAAAAATATTAATCAAATAAATTAAAGTAAAAGAATAATAATCGACATTCTATCTATTTTATTTATTTATTTTTATTTTTGTTTTATACGATCGTCCGTAATTTTATAGAAATTGTATTATAATATATATACATATATATACATATATAAATTCTAAGTTCGTTAACGATAAGAAATGTTCGCATGAAAGCTTGTTGGGTTCGTTTGTTCGTTCGTTTGTTCGTTCGTTCGCTCGTGTATACCTATAGAGGCGCCAAGAATTGTTTACATTACGGTCACGTATCCGTTCGTATCCTCGCGTCGAGAGTTTAATGCTGAAACGTATAAGTAGTTTTCATTTTCGTGTGTTTTTCGTCGAAACGACCATAGAAACCATACTTCTAAGCTCGTGTCATTGAACGATGTTTCTGGATAGGAGTCGCACGTGAATACACATTTTCTTACATTTATATTCTTTATAAATCATGCCCCTTTATATACATATACAATATGTATATAACTCTTTATGTATATATATATATATATATATATATACATAGACTTATTTTCATTTTAAGTTAAATAATAGAATTGTAGAGCGTACTCAAAGAATTACAATTTCGAGAAATGAATAGCCAACTTTTTCGATGGATATGACTAATAAAAGAAAAAATATCGATCATAAATATCTTGTGATAATTAAGCGTCTAATTACCATATCGATCGTTGTCCTTGAAAGTAAAGATGTATTCTTTTATTTCGTTACCGTGTGTATCAATCTGAATAACTCATATTAATTCGATTGGAAAAATGAATATTTGTCTACTCGTTAATTTAATTATCAATGTTTTTCTATAATACTACATTATCAAATACGATCATGTACGTATATCTAGAATATAATAATCATATTTCTATTTTTATATATAATAAATATTATATAAATATATGTTAGTTATATAATATTTATTATATATATATAGTTATATATATATAGTTATATATATATATATATATATATATATATATATCTATATATATAGAAAGAGAGAATGATAGATAGATAAATTCATTGAAACGTATTTAGGAGGATATTTAGATCAAAGAAGAAGATCGTTTATATTAGTTGATAAGACCTTGCACTTTCACCAAGACTTACTCGAGATCGTTTATTTGCCAAGGAACGTCCTTCGCATTGTTGTACTTGAACTTTCAATCTATGTGCATCGTACTAATGTCTCGTAGACGCCAATCGATTTGTGTACGTCTTCATACAATAACAAGTCTCACGAGATTTCTCTGTTAACGTAGACAACATTTGTTAATTTTTCGAAAATAACATTTAAATATATATATATATATATATTTTTTTTTATTTATCTGCAATCCTTAATTAAAATTAACCTAATTTAACATTAAGATATAAAAGATCTATAAGAGAAAAAAAAGAGAGAGAGAGAGAGAGAGAGAGAGAGAGAGAGAGAGAGAGAGAGAGAGGAAGAGGAGGGAAAGAGAAAGTGAGAAAAAAAGTCGGACCACAAACTTTTTCATTCTCATTACTTTTATGTGTATATTATTTCCTTTTTCTTTTCCTTTTTATAATTTTTTTTTTTAACTTAATTAAAAATTTTTTTAATCAAATTTTCACGCAGAATGAATATCGAGTTCGTGCTTTGTTGCAAATTCATCGGTTCGTTGGTCTCCTTCAAAATTTTCCATGGAACTTACAACCGCAAAAGATCTTAAATTCATTAAGTCTTCTTCGTGTGTACATGTATATATGTAGACGAGAGCACACGTTGAATAATAATTTTACGTGGCTTGCTAACGGCTGCACTTGATAAAACATTTTCTTGAGAAGCAGCTATTACCTTTTGCGCTTCCTTCTCCCTATCTATCTCTAATTATCTATTTAACTGTCTATCTTCGTTTAGTTTCTCACAGAGGAATATAGAAGACACATTGATTTACGACCAATCGAAAGATTTATATGGCGGAAAATTAAAAATCTTTATAAATCCCCTTTAATTGAGTTTAAGAAGATTATAATAATTTATTGACAATTATTTTTACATTTTCTTTTTAACATTGTTACGTACATCTTAATGGAACTTTCATTTATATATATTTGTAAATTTTTTTTCTTCGGATACCAACAAAGAAAACGTATGTACGTCTTTTGTGACGTGAGAAATTCAAAATTTTAATTGATTTTTTTAGTCGAATGAAAGATAATGTCCTCGCAAATTTATTTTTAATTTTCTTTTAAATAAATATTTTAATATATATATATATATATATATATATATATATATATATATATCAATGGAACATTTACTTTTATATAAAAAATTCTTTTGGATTACACAAAGAAATACGTTTTTTTTTTTATATTGTGAGAAATTAAAAATTTTTCCACAGATTTTTTTATCAAATGAAAAATAATATTCGCAAATTTATTTTTAATATTCTTTCAAATATTATAATGTGTATTTTAATGAAACTTTCATTTACATTTAAAATTCTCTTTAGATTGCATAAATTTTATGAGAAAAAAAGAAAAAATATAACTTTCGTTGGTCGCAAAACGTTACGAATTTTTATACGCTCGTTTCGTCACGGCCGAAACTCTTGCCACTTTTATTATGGTTACACGACACGGGGAGAGAGAAAGAGAAAGAGAGGGAGAGAGAAAGAGAGAAAGAGAGAGAGAGAGAGAGAGAGAGAGAGAGGCAGCTATTACTGTCTCTCTGAGTCTTTTAAATTGATGTGCTTGTGGTGGTAGATATTTATAGAATATGCAACAACGAACATACATATAATCCCTGAGCTATCGAAACACGTGTTAACTCTTTGATCAGCGCGAGTAAATAATTTTGTTATTTAGTTTTAGGGGAAGTCTTTCGACCAATTTAGAAATTTTTTATCACGTCTGTTGTATTCCAAATAATAATAACATTAAGAACATTTCGGTGGTTATTAAATCCAACTATTATTATTATTATTATTATTATTATTATTATTATTATTATTATTATTATTATTATTATTATTATTATTATTATTATTATTATTTTGTGTAATATATTCAAAGAGTTAATGTATCTTTCTTTTTTGTTAGGAAGTGTTTTATTAAATAAAAAATATTTGTATTTTAATCGTTAAAGTTAAAGAAGTTAGCGATCGATATATAATTTTAAGGAATTTTTCCTAGATGAAATTAGAAATTTTTTTATTATATTTATTTTATTATAATAGTGTAATGAAATTTTTTAAATGAAGTCTTTTTAAACTTCTCAAAGCTTATTATTATTATTATTATTATTATTATTATTATTATTATTATTATTATTATTATTATTATTATTATTATTATTATTATTATTTTCATAATCTATTCATATATATTTCATGATATATTCAAATACTTTTAAATATATATATATATATATTTTTTTTTTTTTATAGAAAATGTCCCAGTAAAAAAAACAAGAATTCATATTTCACTTGGTAAAGGAAAATCCATGTATCATCTTGTAGAAAGTTAAATACTGACGCATATTATTAGTAATAAAACTTTCTTTGTTTGTCTTTTAAACGTCCCCATGAAAATAAATAGTTTTCTATCTTTTTATTTGGCATTGCACGTATATATGTATATGTATAGTAACGTGCAAAATGCGAGGATTTGCATATGCGTGGCACAATTGAAAGAAATGTGAGAATTACATGAGTCTTTTTTCTGCGTCATATTCCATTCAAATTAAACGATACTTTTTGTTGTGGATTACACGATCTGATGTACGTGCTATGATTTCGTTGCGATATTGAACATTACGATACACGAAGCTGGCCTTTCTATTAACTTGTATTCATTCATTCATTCATTCATTCATTATTATTATTATTATAATTTTAATTATCATTATCATTATTATCATTTTGTTATATCTCACTAGCTCGGATCATCGTTTTATTAGCGTATTCGTTATTCCAATGTTCATTTTCGTATTCATAAGCAAATTTAATACTACGAGAGTATGGTTTCGTGTTCTTTCGAAATACCCGCATAAATTCGGACGATAAAATAAGATAACAGGACGACGGGCTTCGAATCGGGATTTTTTCTTTTTTTTATTCTTTTTTCATTTCTTTATTTTCTTTTTTTTTTTTTTTTTATTTTACTCACCATGCATATGAATTATCTATCCTGTCTCGTAAATCTTATCTTTGGATGGTGTCGTGTAGATATGTATGCTGATTTTGCTAATTTTCCTTTTTTTTTCTTATTTTTTTATCCATTTTTTTTTTTTCTTATTGACTTGGAAATATATACTTCGAAAAAAGTATAGAATTTTTTAATTCATTCTTTAATCAATTCTGAAATATATCTCGATGTATATCTCCACAAAATTTTTTCTATCAGTTTTAAAATATCTCGAAGATGTGTATATATATATAACTTTTTTTATATAATCAAATACTGACCATTCAGATATTTTTGGTAAAATTTCTTGATTTTAATGATACTTATTTATTTGAAAAATGGTTGCTTTTTTTTTTTGTTATATGATTATATTAGTGTTGTTGAAAAGCAGGAGTTAAGAAGTGGTGACGTTCAGACCGGAAACGTCGTCTCGAGCGAACGCCTTCAACTCCCAGTGATTTCCTTTCTCTCTCTCTCTCTCTTTTTCTCTTTTTCTCTCTCTCTCTCTCTCTCTCTCTCTCTCTCTCTCTCTCTCTCTCTCTCTCTCTCTCTCTGTTTCCGTCTCTTTTCCTCGTATCCTCTTTATCCGATATATCGAAGATGGCACGTACGATACATCTTCCTTCGGTAATGTGCCACGAAACAACTCGAGTAGAATGTACTCATGCTCCTTCTCAATGAGTAAGTAGTAGTAGCTATTTATTCTACTACCTTGTCCTTTCGGTCTTATATTAGTAGATGCTGGAAAGAATAGAGAAAGGCTCGTGAGAGGAATTTTTAATTGTTCGAGTCGAGTTGGAATAGGAAGGACTTGGAAATTTGATTTTATCTCTCAGTTCGTTTGTCAATGAATTCTTTTCTTTTTTTCTATCTTCTTTTCTTTTTTCCTTTTTTTTTTTATCCAAGGACAACTCTAATATTACTTTAATGTTACTTAACGATTTTTATTATTTATTCTTTATTCCTTACCAATTTATAAGTTTATTGTTAAATTTCCTTAATGAAATGATGATGATGATGATTATTATTATTATCGTTGTTATTGTTGTTGTTGTATAATAGACAGATCCGTTTTTTTTTCTTTAATAACAGCTGACATTTTATTTAATAATTTTCGTTATGTATTCTTAATTCCCTTTAATAATTTATAATTTTATTTTCATCCATTGTCGATTATTGTTATTATTATTATATAATGGAAAGCTTCTTTTCAAATATAGGTTTAATTTCTTTTAAAAATTTTCATTATATATTGTTTGATCCTTTATTAATTTATAGTTTCATTATTTGCCCTAATTGATTATAATTATTATACATAATGAAAAGTTTTTTATCTTCGTTTATTCAAACTAGATGTGATAAATTTTTGTTATATAACGAACTTATAGTATTCTATAAACAAAATGAATGTTTAATATCTATTATAAACTTTATTATAATAATTAATACAAACCTGAATTACTTTACGAAATTTTTCATACGTTACGTAACAAACGATCGTAGATACAATAGGGAATATCTTAATGAGTAAATAAAAAATTTCCATTTGTTTCGTCGAACAACACCACTTTGCATTTGGATTTAACGATGTTATTACCTTTGCGATTCTATATGGGACCATAGTGAGAAAAAACGCCCAGACTAGGCCAACTGTAAAAAAAAAAAGAAAGAAGAAAAAGAAAAGAAAAGAAAAGGAAACAGATAGATTAGAAACAATTTCAATTAGGATTAATCCTGATAATGTAATTATTGTTCGTCGTTTATCAGTTTCTTACTTGACAAACGAAAATTTTCCAGATCTTTTGATCGCCATTGTCCTTCGATTGATTTGATCGATAATAGTTCGTAAATGATCGCACAATGAATCAGAATAAGAATTAAAAATGGTAGAACCATAAACATGATTGTCGAAGCTGCGAATATATCATGCATGTCGTCTCTTTCGAAATGATCGTAAAGATGTAATTCCATTGCTGTGATCATGATAGATGTCAACCAAATGAAAACTATTCTCTTCGTTGTGTTAAATAGTTTTGTGAAGTATTCATATATGGAAATGTATCGTTCGCAAATACAGATATAATTTTCTATACTAAAAATCACGATCGTTAATACGGACGAATAGAAACTAACATGAAAAACGTAGTCGAGATTCATAGGAATATTTAATTCGAAGATGGATCGTAGAATTCTTCGTGATGGCTCAATCATGATTACCAAATTCGAAGCGACCAAACTGATAATATAACAGCTCGTCGATACTCGTAAAGATGAATTCAAGGCTACAATGAAGATTATTGATAAATTTAAAGAGGCACCTAAAGTAACTAATAATATGTCAATAGCATTTTGTGTATATTCGGAAAGAGTTATAGTGATTATGTTGATTTTTGTTAATTCTGTAGTAGTTGTAATCGTTGGACCCTTTCGATGATTTGGAAAGAGTCCTGGATATTTGTGAATATCTTCTAAATACATCACACTTGTAATTATAATTTGTAATATTTATTATCACTTTTGATTTTTAACAAGAAGACAGATGTTATTAATTTTCACATCATTATCAGGTCAAATCGTTTTCTGACTTAATACTGATCAAATTATCTGTCTCGTCAAACTTAAGTTATTCTATTAGATGGTTTAACGTTCAATTAGAACCTTGCCTTGATGTTGCTTGTTCGCGCACCTAGTTGATACTGAACAATCGTCGATCAGCACTTTGTGGGTTGCACATTCATTTTTTCTTTTTTTCTTTTTCCCCCACGATTCCTTTGGGAATTTGACACCGTAGAATATACGTCAAATGAGAGTAGAACGTTGATTATAGTGCGCACATCCCAAACACGTGACTCTTTCATTTTATAGAGTGCTTGTTTTTAAAGGCGTGGCATATTATACTACATATATTTTTTATCTAAATTTTGTATCTGAATTTTATATATATATATATATATATATATATAATATATATATATATATATATATATATATATATATATATATTTGTATCTTTTCGAAAAAGGAAAGAAAAAGAGAAGTAAAAAAAATCAGATGGACCAAGGAACGTACATATGAACAAAGGAAAGTTGCTTGACCTTGAAAGTACCATTTCAAGGGTCTCCTTCTTAGTTGAACGAAGCAAGCCAACGTGAAGAGAGCAGGAGATAGAAATAGCATGGTCGGAATAAATCACGATTCATTCTGAGAGCGTTAGTCCTCAGAGAGAATGAGAGAGAGAGAGAGAGGTAGATAGATAGATAGATAGAGAGAGAGAGAGAGAGCGAGAGAGAGAGAGAGAGAGAAAGAGAAAGAGAGAAAGAGAAAGATAGATAGAAGATGGCGAGGGTGAAAGAGAGATAACGAGAACGGACGACGGAATATCTACGACTCTTTGCATCCGACTGCATAATACGAGCTGCAGAACGCAACTTCGACTACTCTGCATCTCTGGCAAATAGCCAGGTTGGTGCAATATTGGACAGCTTGTGTCTTCAATTTATTTGTTTTTATATCTTTCGATCGGAAAATCTCATTCATTCGGTTTAGATAGGTGGAGCTATTTTTTTTTTTTTTTTTTTACTAGTTACCCTTTCCACATATTATTTATTTCTTTCATTTGAAGTTTCATAAGAATTACTCTTGTGTTTTGATATTTCTTTTTTTCAATTGAAAAAATATACATACATATATTTTTTTTTTCTTTTTATATACTTTATATATTAAATGTAATGTCAAATCATTTTAATAAACTCAGACATAGGTATTTATATATTTATATATGTATATATATGTACAATATATCTTTAAAGATACCATATACATATAGGTAGACATATATGACAAAATAGGTAGACAAAATATGTGTATATATATATATATATATATATATATATATATATATATATACATATATATATATATATATATATATATATATATATATATATATATATATATACACTCTATTCATCTTAAATAATTAATTATAATGAAGATATGTGACTTTATAGTTTAAAAAATTTTTTATTACAAACGTACTTTTCCTAAACACAAATAAATGTATATTTGTAACAAGTATTTTTTTTTTTTAAGCAGAAATAACATGCATATTATTTTGTCATAATTTATTTTAATGAAAATATGATATTTCGTAATAAAAGAAATTATTATAAAATTATTATAAAATCTATCGAATCACACTCTACATAGAAGTTGCAAATAGTTACGTGATAAAGTACAATGATAGAAATGAATGATTGTATTTTCATTGAGTTTACAAATTTCTTATTTGCTTTTTTTTTATTCGTTTTCATTTTTAACTGCATCAACTTAAATCTTCTCTCTCTTTCTCTCTCTCTCTCTCTCTCTCTCTCTCTCTCTCTCTCTCTCTCTCTCTTTCTTCTTAGATACCAGGTGCGAGTTGAATTCACATTCTTTATTTTTTATCGATTTCGTCGAATTTTCACTTTTTTTTTCTCTCTCTTTCTCTCTCACTCTACCTCTCTCCCCCGCTCTTTCTTTCTTTTTTTTTTTTCTTTTCCATCGGATACCTTGATGAAGGGCACATACGGGGCCAAATAAGTGCAGTGGCAGGGCCTTAGGGTCCACAACCGGTTCATGGGCCCTGGCATCGTTACGATGTAACTTAAGCGAGTTTGTAGCCTGCCAGAGGGCTTGCAGGATAATCAGAAGGCAATATTATCGTTCGAGAAGAAAAGAGAGAGAGAGAGAGAGAGAGAGAGAGAGAGAGAGAGAGAGAGAGAGAAAGAGAGAGAATAGAAAGAAAGAAAGAATACAGGTCTTCTCGTTTCAGGTGTGTAAATCTTTAATAATTTTTTTTTTCTTTTTTCTTATTATTATTATAAAGAAGAAGAATTTATTCTCGTCTGTGTATATATGATATATAATCAAATCGATCTTTTTGTCTCTCGTGAAAATTCGTCAAAGAAGAAAAAGAAAATGAAGAAAAGAAGTTCAATAAGATTCGCATAATTAATCCCAGGAGAATTATTACCAGCCATATTTCATAATTATTCATCATTCATTCAAGAGAAAGAGAAAGAGAGCAAACGAACTGCGAGGGTTCATTAAAAAGTCGACCGATCATATTCAATCGAGGCGAGAAGCCACGAGCTATGATAAAATGCTCAGTGACCGGGTAAGCACGCTTCGACGTTTTCTCGTGCGTTTTTCGATTTCGTACTCGTGATACTAAAACGATAATGCTCACTGACATGGACATGGTTCGTCCTTTGGTTCGTTTAAAACGATTTAAACATTTCTTCGAACTTTTTTACTCCTTTATTTCATTTTGTTTTGTTTTGTTGTTTTTTTTGTTTTGTTTTGTTTTTTTTTTTAATTTTTACCGGAAAATATAATTAAGCATTAAGTTGTCTGATAAAAAAATGGCGATTTATTTTTTTCCCCTCTTTTTTCCTTTCTTTCTTTCTTTCCTTTTATCTTCCTTATGTTGTCTCTCTCTGTTGTTTTTTAATCTGCAAGAGAAAATATTCACTTTGCAAGAAAATATTGTGATTAATATTTAAATGACACATTCAACCGAAGATGTAACGAGTTTCTTCTTCTCAATGCCGACAGTCAGATTGATTTTCGTCTAGCGTTTACTCGGTGTTTACGTTAAGACAGGTTTTGCCATTTATTTAACCGTTGAATGCTGGACTCGTAGCCAGTCATTCCACCTGTTCAACGAGTTCCATCCAAGCTTGACCGACGTGACGCTCGACCGTTCGTCGAATCATCATCCTACGATAAGGCTTCTTTTCGCGTCTATCGGTTGCACGCATTCGTGTGATGTGAATAGTGGACCGGTATGTCATGATGTATATCGGTATATGTAGTACTTTCATCGTGATTCTACCGTCTTCATTCAGGAACAAATGTGGAGCGAATACTATCATTGGTTCATTAAGGAAATAATATATTAAATTGTTAGACAATTAATTTATTTATTATTAATTCATTTTAATATAAAATTTTTTACTTCTCAATTGTAATATTTTTCTCCGTTTCAAAATTTTTTTTTTTCTTTCTTCCTTCCCTTTAATATTTTTCTTTTCACATATAATACGATATGATAAACGTAATAAAATTAAATATACCAATTAAATCACGTAGAGAATATTATATACTAGAAATTGTGGTGAATTTTTTTCTTTCTTTCTTTGTTGATATTTAATCTCAGCTTCGATCGTACAGGAAGATGTTTCAATTTCAAACTCTCTCTCTCTCTCTTTCTTTCTTTGTTTAGCTATCTCTCTGAATGTTTATACGAGATGTTTACAGGAATACAATATTGCAAAAGAACAAAGACAAAACTTGGTTGGTTGGAGACATTTGCCACAGTCTCGTGCCCGTTCAGGGATCCTTTGCATTTCTTCGGTAGCACTTTTACAAGGAGGTAAGACTCTCCAGCGGTATATTTTACTGGTAACCAGTCGAACGAGTTTTTCCCAAAGACCACAAATACGATGTGCAAAAGTCGGCAACATACGATATATCTACGTAGCTATATATATATATATATATATATATATATTGTATATTATATGGAGATACATTGAAGTAAAAGTTCGAAAAATGCAACGACGAATACCTGGAGGTCGTGATTACTCTCATCAAATTTATGACTACTTGCTAAAATGTATAAAAGAAGGAAACATAAGGAAGTCTCAGAGTTATACTATTTGGCTGATAGTTATATAAACTTGTACGGATGAATCTTCTTCTTCTTCAACATAAAGATAGGATTCCGTTATTTTCTTAAGTGGAAAACATTTCTTTCTCTCTCTTTCTCTTTCTTTATTTTTCTTACATTCGAGTATAACTATGATTCCCTTGTTTGAGAATTCAGAAAGGAAATGTTCGATTTTTTTTTTTTTTTTTTTTTTTTTTTTTTGGCAAGATCGTACGTGTACAAAGATTATGATGAGAAAGAATTGATTTGGAATGAAAAGAAAAAGGAAAAATTGTTGAGATTATTATCCACCTTTGAAATTTCAATACTTCTCCATGGAAGATTATTATTTTCTCGATGTTTTGAGTCGTCGTTTGTATAATCATGTAGTAGACATCATCTAGTATGCACAATAAATTGACGAGAATAATGTGAGAAACGTTGGGATATATAGTTTCGAGCATCGGTTCACAATCGACCGTAGAGACTCTCACGTTTCTTGCTGACTCTAGCAGCCACGCGGCTCTGTTAAAAGCATGACTCCCTTCCGTTCTACAAGATGAACTGTCACGTTTCCTAGTGCTATCGAGAAAGTCTTACTAGAACACAGACTTCACTTTGCCGGCCTGGATAACTTCTTCTTAGAATTCTTCTACTTCTTTTCTTTTTTTATTATTTTTTTTTTATTTCTTTACTTTTTGTTTACTTTCGCATTTGACTCTTTTATTTTTAATGACATTACTTGTTTTTATTATTAACAATGTATCATTAATATTATCGAACATGTAGTACATGATAATCTCTAAAACTCTAAATTACTCGTCTAATATTATAAATTATTCGTCTAAAACATAGTCTTCACATTGACGGCCTGAATAACTTCTTACGCTTTTTTTTCCTTTTTTTTTTCCTTATTTTATTCATACTTGACTCTTTTTTATTTAATGATTTACCTACTTGTTTATGTTAAATAATTTCTAAGACATTCGATACGACTCATTCAAATTCGACTCATTTATTTGAGTGATAGCGTGTTTTTATTATTAACAAAGTATCATCGAAGTCATGAAATATTTAGCACATGATAATGAACTCCAAATTATTCGTACCTAGATACGTTTGAACATTCAAATTATTTTGTTATCGTTGTTGGAAGTTAAAAAAAGATACGAAAGGATGCGGAGAAGAAGGTCGAGAAAGAAAATGTATGCTCGACGATTGTCTATAAATATGCTCGCTTACCACCATTGTCATTCAGAACAACATAGTTTTGTTACGTTACCACTCGTAACACGTACCTACTGTTTGGCCGTGAAGATAGAAAGAGAAAGAGGAAGAGAAAGAGAAAAAGAAAGAGAGAAAGAGAGAAAGAGAGAAAGAAAGAGAGAGAGAGAGAGAGGAAGGGACAGAGAAAGAGTAGATATGTATATATAGTATTTTATAGCGGGACGATGGTTCCCTTCTTTTTTAAATTATTGTTTTTTTTTCAGATTATTTTTCCACAACGTTTTTTTCTTTCCTTCACTATTTAACACTTATTCTTAAGTTATTTCATATTTTTTAATATAGGTTGTCAAGTTAGTAATTTTTTATGACATTAAAAAAAATTGTATAACATTTAAAAGGACATATAGATATTATATTTATGTTTATATATTAATTTTGTATATATATATGTATATATATATATATATTACATATGTAATTGATATTATTAAAAATATATAATAATCTGAGATATAGCAGAGAGTAAAACATACTTCCATAAGTCCGGTATGGTCTAGTGGCTAGGATACCTGGCTCTCACCCAGGAGGCTCGGGTTCGATTCCCGGTACCGGAATATAAAATTATTTTTTTTTATTTTCTTTTTATTCGTATTTACTTTTAAATATAATATTTTATTACATTTCGAAAAATTCTTTTTTTTCTTTTATGTTTCATACGATCTTTTTGATAATAAATCGGTAATAAATCGTTCGATAAATTTCACGTTTTAGGATGATTAAAGCATTGTCGATCGGCTATTATATTGTATGCAAAGAATAATGCGTTTTACTAGATATTTTTATAATCAAATGATAATCGTTATAAAAGTTATTAAAAATTCAGAGAAATTCATAATACATTGAAATTAAACGAACACGCAAATTCAACCCAATAAAAAAGATTATAGTAATTATTTACATAATTTTATAGTTTAATAATGGCATAAATTTGAATGCATCCACAAGTACGAACATATCCGTGAGTGACGGTTTAAAAAATATACAGTATTTCGTTAATAAGATACAATAAAAATTTTCTTTACAATATCGTATTATCTAATAAATTATTCATTATGACATTTTGCGTTTAGAAAATTCCATTTATCGTTTCATTTAAATTCCATTAACTTTATCTGGAATTCTGTCAGACTGTTAACAATACTTTTTTTTTTTATCGAAGATCCCATATCGATAGAAAACGTTAATTAACAAAACGTTTGATATCGATCGAAACATGTGTCGTCATTACCTTGTTTGATAATTCAATAATCACAGCATGAGATTGTATTTGTTAGACATAGTAGGTAACTGTATAAGTGTCTTATACAGACGTAAATGTTCGAGGTGGAAACTCTCAAAAAGGATTCGTTTCCGTGCAGGAAATTGTCAAGGACTGTCCCTCGAGGCGATAACTAGTAACTGGAACGAACGGATTCGTTCCAGTTACCTTCGGCGTCTCTCTTTTGGTCGCGAAAGAATTGCTTAATTAACAAAGAAACAGAGTCAAATCATTTGATTTATCTATTTTTTTTTTCCATTATATTTTTATATATTTGATCGATATTTTTATTAATTAATGATAAGTATTTTGTAAAATAAATGATAAGTATATATATATATATTTTGGCCAGTATAAATAATTAAGTGTGAAAATTGTATCATAATAGCGTCAATATTACGTATTGATAAATATTGACGACATGTTTAAAAATAATGATCGAATAGACAGTAACCCCTTTTTTTTCTTCTATTGTTAAATTCTATTCTTCTTTAATCTTTTATCGAGAATTATTTAACTAGAAATACAGGAAAATGTAATGAGGCGATTCGATAGACGTTTCCTAAACATATATTTGTATCTTTTTTTTTTTT
Source organism: Vespa mandarinia (assembly GCF_050613455.1). Lineage (NCBI taxonomy): Eukaryota > Metazoa > Arthropoda > Insecta > Hymenoptera > Vespidae > Vespa > Vespa mandarinia. Next base: position 5,983,459 of record NC_140813.1, on the reverse strand, counting down.
TTTTCAATCGATGAAATTATCGAATGATTCACGGTCACCTATTATCTCGTAGAATCGATCGATCACTGGATAATCTCGATGTATATATGTTTTGTATCCGTCGAACGTGTACAAAGCTTTCAATGGAGTCGATTGACCCTCTTGTTATCGAGAAAGGCTTGGCTATGTTTCGAGAAGATAGAAAACAATTCTATTATTGAACAATGTAATCTCTCAATCAGGTTTATGAATGGTATTACGATGCAAATTTCGAATTTGTTCTATTTTCTTTCCTTTTTTCTTCTTTTTTTTTCTCTTCTTTTATTTATTTTCCTTTTTTTCTTTCTTCTGATTACAACAGATGATAACGACGTAGTTTCATTCGAGAATGCCTATCATCATGGGACTACAGCAGCAAACAACATCCCAGGACACCGTTGACTTCCCTGATTATTTGAAACCATCTACTCAATATCATCAGATCCATGGAAATCTATCGCAGAACGAACAAAAATCATCTCACAGAGATCACAACACGAGTTTTACCAGTACAAAGGGTTTGCTCAATGGACCAGGTCAAAACAATTGTTTTCTCAACAGTGCAGTACAGGTGAGTAATATCATTCAACATATATAATATAACACAGACACGTATAACACAATTTTTATGAGTTTTCACTCTAGACTCGAGACACGTGCGCCTGCTGATATGAAACCCGTTATTCGTATACGTCGTCTAGCGCAATAGCGTAGCTCTACGTTAAAGGTCGAACAGTCCGTTGACTTACTTTCTATCGCGATCGATTTTTTTTTTCTTTTTTTTTCTGCTTTTTTTTCTGTTTTTTTTTCTGTTTTTTTTTTCTGTTTTTTGCAAAATAAACGTGAAACTTTTTTCTATTTTTTTTTTTTTTATCACAATTTTTTATACTTAAAGAGAAATAATTCTTTTTTTTTTTTTTTTTTTTTATAAATAGAAAAATGTTTGTTTCTTTCTCTTATTTTTTTTTTCTTTCCTTTTTTCATTGGAAAGTAAAAGAAAGCTTGTATTCAATAACAAAAATTTTCTGGTATTCAAATGAGTAATCTTGTAGGTTCTCTTTGATTCTTTTCAGCGTTATTTTTGTGCTTGGGTAAAAGGTTCGTTCTATTGTCTTAGAAAGTCTCGAGATAGAGGGCAGAGTGGTCATGTTACTTCTTTGATTATAAAAACGTTCGTCGTTTTCATGCCGATTCTGAAGTCGAGCGAAAGGTCAAATATATTTTTCCTCGTAACATTGTGCCACGCGAAAAAGTAAGAAAAAAAAATAAAATGGCTCAAATATAATGCCATTTCTATATGCTAAGGAAATAAAAGGAATATTTTTATTTCAAGGATATCTATTAATACAAATACACTTTACATATGGATTATTTAATGATACTTGTTTAACATATATGTTTAACAATACTTATTTAATAATTTTTCTTTTAAAGATAATTGATCAAACTATGTAGTGAATTAATAAAAAAAAAAAAAAGGAAAAAAAAGAAAAACAGAATATTTCATATTTTCCATAAAGAAAAACTAAAGATTATTAAATGATCTTTTATTTCGTATTCATAAAATATTAGACACATGATATCATAAAACTTTGCTTAATATATTTTTTTTTCTGTTGCCTCTAATAAAAGATTTTATAGCATATACAGCGCATTGTTGAAAAAGTTGGTCACTTTTGTTTTTTGAAAAATATTAAATATATACAAAATTGATATACCCCATTACATAGTTCATAGAGAATAAAATAATTTTAAATACGGATATATACATATATATATATATATATATATATATATATATCTAATTAGATTTGTTTCTTTCTGTTTTTCTTTTTCTTATAAGTTGAATTTCTAATCGTCCAATCGTTAAGATTCGATTAGTTTAACTATCGAGTAGTAGATATTCGTTGGATCTGCATGGAGCACGCGTTAGCTATACCGCGTTTTACGTGACACGCGATACAAGTGTTTTAAGCGTAAACCGCGTACGCAGCCAGGGTGTGGTAACTACTTTGTCTCGTGTTACGAATAGAAAACGAATGCATAGGTGGTAATTCACCGCACGGTTCTACCGGTACATCAATATCGATGGATAGATTCGTTGGTTAATTTTTAATTAGATTTTTTTGGTCGCTGATAGCTTTCGAGACATCGAAAATTAATTAAATATTATTCAAATAAAAGAAAAAAAGAAAAACCATATGTTGATAGATCGATTGATTATCATCGATAGTTTCGTTTCTAAATATACGCGATTTAATTACATTGATCATTGATAGCTTATGAAATAACGAAAATAGATTTTGATGTCCTTCAAATAGAAAAAAAATACGTCGATATATCGATAGATATGTCATAATAATCGATAAAGATTCGCGTACAAATAAATGATATAATGTATTTCAGTTATTGACACATCATCAAAATAAATTGGATATTATTAAAAAAAAAAAAAAATAAAAAAAAAAAATATTTTAATGAATTATGATAGATTATAGGAGAGACAGATCCACGATACTCAATCGATCATCTCTACTTTATAATCGAGTGACGTGCTAAATATAAATGATAAGCAAAAGCGTAAAGTTATTTAATTAATAACAAGTGGGTATATATAACTTAAGAGAGTTTCATCCCAGACGATGAATTTCATCCTTGAACGATCGTGTTCGACTCGTTTCACCGGAACGTGCACAAGACGTCGTCTGCCAAGTAAGCTTTGTGTTACAACCAGTAAACCAATACACAGACACTTTTATATATATATATATACACGCACATACACATATATCTCTTTTTTCTACGAGAAACTAACACATAAATTTATCTCCGAGCGTAAATATCTCTATTCTTGACTTTAAATCCTGATAACGTATCACTAATGACAAGACAAAAATGTGGGAAGAATGTTTCAGGTAAAGCTTGTGTCACGTGATATATAACATCGCTTCGTCTCCCATCCGTAAACATTCTTTACTTATATGAAACCTAAAGGATAATTGCTAACGATGTTAAAGCGAGAACGAAAGTGTTACAACGTAGTGCACGTGACTTGATTTACGTCAACTACATTAGTAATCAGCTTAGTGAATGCTAGAACATCATGTATTGACTACTCAATTTCTAGTGATCGTAACATGTTTCTACTTTGTTCATTGTTATTAATTATTATTATGCCTTTGATAATGAAGTTTTATTACATTTTAAAATTTATCATCAATATTAAATTCATTTAAACTCACTGGTATGAAGATTTTATTAACAATAATGTTAATCGTTGTCTCTTTATTAAAGCAATCGTTCGAAGAATCGATCACTTATGTGTGAAAATATCGTAATTAATTTTTTTTCTGTTTTTCTTTTTTTTGGGGGTGAGGGGGTAATTTTAAGAGATTATCGATGCAATCCAGCTGGCGGCACGAGATCGAATTGCACCTGACCCAATCTTCTTCCTTCGAGGATTTTGCTTTTGCGATTGGTGGCAGACGTGGTGTTGTTAGACGTGTCAGAGCACGTGCCGTCGCTAGGAAACAGCTGCTTCATGATAGGATGGCTGATGCAGATGTATCTTCTCCAGTGTCTTAAATAATAAGACGTCCTATGCTTTACTGATGTCACGAATTAATTTCGAAGGATAGCCATCTGAACTTTTAAGATTTCCTTCAATACCTGTTGATCGGGCGATCTATTTTCTCGTTACAGATGATAAAAGATAGCTATGACGTCTATTCATAAAATTTCACTTGGTACATAGAAAACGTAGGAATCAACAGGTTACCAAAGTCCTTGAAATATTCGTCTCTTATATATCCAAGATTTTATCGATTCAGTTCTATCTTATATGTATAATGTATGCATTTCGATAGATCATATTTTTTTTAAAAGATATATTTCATTTGTATATTTAAAAATTCTTACATAATCGTCCGAGGAGTAATCTAAGTCAGGATAAATTGCCTGTTAAATTTGTACTCGAGCAAAACGAAGACGGCGAGCTAAAGTCGTCGAGCTGTAATGATGAGTTTCCACGGGGTAATAGACGTGTCAGGGTCGGAAGAAGGAATCAGGAGTGCCTTGATGACCCTAAAAGGGTCTCAGGCTTAATGTCATAAGTCGCTGGCCCATGAATCCGGGACTCGTTTCGGGGACAATGCAAGAAGGCGGTAGATCGTTTGTAGTAAAAAGAAAGAGAAAAAGAGAGAGAGAGAGGAATAATAAAGAAAGAGAGAGTAATCGTTCTTAACCCTCGAGGAAAAACGTCCGCGCATGTCTAATGGCGGATGGAACCTGCTACGCAATTCGGACTTGGGGCAGCAGGTGTATGGGAAGCGAGCTAACTTCTCTGACTCATCGCCAGGTGATGAGCTTGCCTTGTTCAGGAAGGAACCGGAAGCTATCGTGCGCGTAAACCAAACCGTTTCTTGTACTTCTTCGTCTTTCAAAAAAACTTTTCCTCTTTTGTTACGTTGATTATGTCTTCTTATTGTCTTTCTTTCTTTCTTTTTTTTTTTTTTTTTTTTTTTTTCTAGAAAGAAGGTGTTGGAGGGGGAGACTGGTGAATATTGAAATTCATCGTTGAAAACTTTTCTTTCTCTGTTTCTCTGTTCGTTAATTAATTCGTTTTCTCGTCTTACTTTCTTTTTTTGAGAGGGAGGAGGCGGAAGAGGTTAGAGAGTGAGAGTGAGGATGATTATGGTGAATATTGAAATTCATCGTTGAAAGTTTTTCCTTCTTCGTTCGTTGATTATTACTTTTTCTCGTCTTAAATTTTTTTTTTTTAATGAGTAGAGAGAGAGGGAGAGAGATATTGAAGGGATAAATATTGAAATTCATTAATGGTAATGAAAAATATTCTCAATAAAACTTTCAATCGTTCTAAGTATTCGTTCATTTCCTTTTATCTATATTTAAAATAAAAATAAAAATAAAAAAAAAAAAAATGGTTCGACGTTTACGTAGAAAATTGCTTTTATCAGACTTTTATCACGATCGAATAATATTTTGTGTTAAGGTACTTGCCAACCTAGATTCTAAATTTTATGGTCTAGTTCTTAAAAGGAGACTCAGCTTGTCCTCGGTGTTATCGATCCTCCCTGCGCACTCAGGTGAATCTATAAAAACGAAGTGCAACGGCGAAGGGACACTCGAAAGATGTAGTGGTATGTTGTGTCAGAGACAAGTGTAAGTATGTATTTGTGTAGGTAAAACACAAGTATAAGATTATGTGGGGGGTAGGAGTAGCAGCAGGAGAAGGAAAATAAAGTAAGGGGAGTTTTACGACTAACACAAAGTAGACTCTAGACGAGAGAGAAAGAGAGAGAAAGAGAGAGAGAGAGAGAGAGAGAGAGAGAGAGAGAGAGAGAAGAACGACGAAGTCTTATTCTTTCTCTTATTCTTTAACATAAAAATTACATGTGGGAAAACTCCACGATGCGAGACTGAGAAACGCGTGCGTTCGATCTCGAGTTCGCACGTGCAATAGTGTTGTTGCCTTTGCTTAGGAATATGAACACATTTACTTACATGATTCACCAACACCACCCACATATCCGTCAGATTGTCGCCTGTTAAACCGATTTAACACGTCTATCTCCTTTTCAGGGATCGATAATTTTTGTCATAGAAATATGTAAACAGTTTCGAAATTGTCCTCGAGAAAATATTAATATTATTATAATAAGAGATACATCTAATACATTATAATAATATTATAACATAATGCGTATTTACATAATAATAATAATAATATATTACTATAGTCAGTATTATATAGTACAGTTAAGTATGTCATCCACGATGAATAATTAACAATTGTTTTCTACTTGATGTGATTTATAATCCCAGACAGATATATATATATATATATATATATATATATATATATATATATATATAAATTCTTGGATGATCAACTCTATTTATTATTGTCAGTCATGTCCGATTAAGGGAGCACGACTGATCCTGAAATACCTTAGGGCAAAAGTATCTCAGGACATTGCTGGCTAGAAGACTCCTCACGCATGGCCTACCGTGCTAATTCGAGTGGCTCTAGATCAAGGATCTATCTGAGTTCCTATCTTCGTGCTCCAGCGATTCCTCTTGCAAAGGGAGAGGATCAGCCTGTGAAATCTAACGCTCTCGTCGCTTCGACGATTCCACGTACCTTCCCGTGGGTCTTATACGTCAATCTCACTCTTTCTCTTTCTCTCTTTCTCTCTCTCTTTCTCTTTCTGTATCTATCTCTTTTCTTTCTTAGTGGACCAGAACTGTCCCACTCATCTCGTGTTCTGGATAAATAAAAAAAAAAAAAAATGAAGGGCTATCGTGTCTCTCTTCTTCCTACATTCAATTGTATATATGAAAGGAGGATTCTACTTACGTAGGATTATATATAAAGTATCTTTGAAAAAGTATATGTAATCTTATCAATATCGAAGTATGAAAATTGTTACAATAGAAATCATATCTGCATTTAATGGTAATCGTTTAATATTTTTTAATATTTCTTTCCTTCTATCATATTAATACATCTATCTTATTTAAATGTATTGTATTTTAATATATTTTCTCTATTCAGTATATTTTTTAGTATTTAGTATCTTTAGTATTTCTTTTTTCTTTTTTATATATATATATTTTTTTTATGTATTTTTACGTATTTATTAAAAATATTATATGTTCTCTTTTCATTGCATCTTCTCTGCTTCTCTCTCTCTGTCTCTCTTTCTCTCCGAAGAAGAAGAAGTAGAAGAAGAAGGCTATCTTATTAAGAAACAAGCTGTATTTGTTTGTTAGAACGAGTATAACCTCCTCAGTCTGCTAAAGTAGTCGTGAACGATCTACTTTTTTATGCTGATATCATTGACGTCATCGTCTTCTTCTACACCCACGCGAGCGAGGGAGACATACCATTAGTAGGTCTCATTGCGAAAACGATAATGCTTGGATAACATGACTCACGCTTCGAGGATCGTATCCTTGAACGAGACTGTGATATCTCCGAGTAGAACAGTGTTTTCGTCGATAGACTAACTAATTGAATCTGATCGTTCAATTTTTAGGATTTTTTCGTTCTTGAGATCGTTTTGTCTATGATGAATTCAAAAATATTTAATGCAACTCTAACTATAATATTTTCCTATTTGATTAGTTTAAAAAAAAAAAAATACTTTAATTTTATTAAAAAAAATTATTGTGAAGGTATTTATATGCTTATGATATATTATGATAAATTATAATTATTATATATATATATATATATATATATATATATATATATAATATACGTGTATTATTGTATATATACATAATAAATATACGTACGTATAAATGAGATAATATCAAGTAGAAAAAAAGAATTTCTTTTTTAAATCAAAATATCGATCGAAAAATAAATTAGGAAACTAATAGTAGTACAAAAGTATTATTAAGGGATTTTTAAATGACTTAAAATCATTCCGAAGGATATGATATACGTATATATGTATATATATATATATATCAGGATAGATACGTAGTTTGGTCTATTCTAAGACTATTAAAGCAAGCACGTGGCTTTTGAACTTCAAACGGGAATATCCAAGGCGTGGTTTCGAGAGCAGGAAAAGGAAAGATAGTAATAGAAAAATAAAATCAAAGCGATGATCAACGAGTTAGCAATAGGAACGAACTCGTTCCTGGTTCTTGCGGTTTATCCTTTTACTCTCTCCTTCTCTCTCTCTCTCTCTCTCTTTCTCTCTTTTTTTCATCTTCTACTTCCTTTCTTTTTTACAGTTTTCTAGTTACATTCCCATGTTTCAAGGTTCAATGAGAAAACATAATACAGTATTCGTCAGCATGACTTTTGAACATTCGAAAGTATTCTTATTTTAATGATTAAAAGAGAGAAGTCATCTGAATACTCATTTGAATACTCAAAGTTGTCAAATAATGTTTCAAAGTACTTAAGGGATTACATAAACTTAGTCCAACCAAAGAAAGGCAATTTTCATCATTTTTTTTTTTTACATGTAATTTATTAATATATGATATTGAGTATGTACATTGAGAAATATTTTACATGAAAGAAATTTTGTTGGAGTTATCGAAGTCTAGTCAAGCAATATCAATAATATATCATCAGGATAATATCGAAAATGAAAAAAAAAGAAAGAAAAAAAAGTACCTTGGAGTACCTTAAAGTACATTAAAAATTACAGTCGTCTTCACGAAGCTCCGATTTTTAATATTAATGACTGGATTTAATGTACGATTTTTGAGAAAAATTTTGAGTGGTCTTTTTAGTAATTAAGAAAAAAAAAAAAGAAGAAAGATTATGGCCCTTAAAAGAAATTCCCGCATGACGAAGACTAAATAATGATATGAGTAATAATCTTATCAAATTTCATTGAAATCGATTCAGTAATTTTCAAAATATCATTGGTACCGATATAAAATATATAATATTAAGAAAGCATCATTTAAAGTTTATGGTAAATGTAACGTTGAACCCAATAGGCTGTAACCTTGTAAATTTTAAGAATTATCTGATGATATTTTACAGGATAATATTATTGAGAAGATTCAAAAAAAAAAAGAAAAAAAAAAAAATATCGTTGAAGAACCGATTTTTTTTTTGTTTTTAATTTTCTGAATATACGTAATCCATTTAAAAGTATATAAGTATTTTATTTTCTTCTTTTCCCTTTATACTTTCTTAAGCATTCTAAAGATTTGAAAAAGAAAAAGAAAAAAAAAATCTTAACACGAATTAGTTTCTTCAAAACAGTAAAGTCTGAGGTCAAGCTCATCGGTTCTCCCTTGGAATACCAAAGTTAATGACAATGATTCAAAGGACTCTTCTTATTTCTGGCTCGTGCCAATCGTTTCAATGGGGGATAATTTGAGAGAAGAGGGAGAGAAGAAAAAAGTGGGAGAAAGAGAGATAGAGAGATAGAGAGAGAGAGAGAGAGAGAGAGAGAGAGAGAGAGAGAGAAAGAGAGAGAGAGAAGAAGAGAAGGAGAGAGAAGGAGAGAGAAAGAGAGGGAAGGAGAAGAGATAGGAGAATAGATACCCTTTCATTTTCAAAGAACTCTCGCGGAAGTACTTCCTCGTAAAACGTTGACTTTATGCGTCTGATTTTTCGCTCCAGCATCCTTCGGCATTCCTAGCTGGCTTATTTTACGTCTTATCCCTACATTTATACGTACGTTTACTTTTACCTTGGAGAAAATGGCAAATCGCAGCAATTTCTTCTTTACTTCGCGACATCGTCCACTCAAGCTAGTCTACCTTGGAGAAAGAAAAGGTTGCTTGAGTAAACGTTTATATTTATATCTTTCTCTCTCTCTCTCTCTCTCTCTCTCTCTCTTTCTCTGTCTCTTCTGTTTTTCTTTTTCTTTTTATTTTTTCTTTCATCTCTTGGAATTTCGATAAAAACATTGTACATTTAAGCGGTATCTCTTCAAAGCATCGTTGCACAGTGTCAAAGTTTTTTTTCCTTTTCCAAACAAAAACTATCATTCCTTTTTTTCACCTGTTTGTGCACTTCTTGGATCTTTAGGGAGAAACTTTTTTTCTTCGAGTCTGAATTAGGATCATAATCATATTTAACTCGTTATCGGTGCTTTTGATGGTTAAAGAGATTCTTGTTGATATGTTAATCAAATTAACGAATGGTCACGAATATTCATAGCTTTTGTTATAATAATAAAAAAAAAAAAAAAAAAAAAAAAGAAAAAAATAGATCATTTGTTTCTATAAATTGTATCATTAAGAAGATATTATATTTTTCTAAATGATTCTTTCTTTTTCCTTTTATTTTTATTATTATTATTATTATTATTATTATTATCATTATCATCATTATCATCATTATTATTCATTAATTTTTATACAAAACTTTCTGTATTTTCTTATCCATATTATTTTTAATTTAATCGAAATAAATTTTGTGAGTCCACACTTATCCACGAACAAAAAAATAATTTGTCCTTGATATTAATCTATTAAAATTATTGAAAGAAAAAGATTATGAAGTCAAATACGAAACTTCTTCTTAGTTACGGGGTAAACAAATATATACGCGTTCGTAGGAGACGATGCGGATGAGTCTCTTTCCCCCTTTCGAGTTTCGAGTCCCGTGGGAATCCTCCGACTTGGAATTGTTTGTATCAGAATTAACGCCAGACGTTGTAATCGTCCACGTAATTTTGTTGCTCTCACGAGTTGCCGCGTCAACGCCCCCGCCATTATGCGCGATTTGGTAAGGTAATGTGCTGCGATAAGTTTGATAAGATCATTCCTAACGAGCATAGTAACTTGACGAGTCATTTCTACGTAATATCGTTCATGACTCCTTTATTGTCGTTTCAATTTTTTTACTACGTTTATTTTTTCTTCTCCTTATTATTATTTTACTGATGCTTTCGCTATTAATTATATACTTTTATATAAATTTTGATCAAGTTAATGATCAAAGTTCATTAACACGATCCATGTTAATGCTAATTATCAATGTTAATGAACTTTGATCATTAAAACGATAAAAATTAAATCATCGGTAAAAGATATATATATATAAATTTTCAATTAAACAATTACCAAATCAGCTTAGATTTCCCAGGGAACCAATTATCAACTCAGACAATTATAAATCATATAATCGAATCTTCGAGGGAAGAATTAATGACTAAAGGAGTCTTCACTATACGGGGTCACGGTAGTTACGTTACGTGGGAGTCGACGATATATGACGCTTGTGAGTCGACATTGAGGTAGGAACTTCGATTGTTTTCTTTATTTCAAGTATTCATAATCACTTGAAAGGTATCGATCGATAAATAAATCAAAGATATTGATATTACGATCGTTTTGTTTAGTTTAGAATTAGCAATTATTTGACGATAATGAATAGTAATTGAATGAAAATAAAAGATGTTGGATCGTTAGTTGGGTTTAAGGAAATCGTGCCAAGTTTGCTCGATTAGGAGCGCGGGAAGACCGTAGATTGGAATAATTAAGGGCAAAGCGTTTCTTTAATCTAGTGAGACGTACAAACTAACCGACAGAAATGAAAAGAAAGAAAGAGAGAAAGAGAGAGAGAGAGAAAGAGAGAGAGAGAGAGAGAGAGAGAGAGAGAGAAGCTCGAGGGTATTGTTCATTAGATCAATCTCTATGCTAACTAAAGCAGCGATGTTATTATAGAAGTGTTCGTGAAGCGCCAGCTCTCACGTGGCTCAACAACCGTGACCACGTGGTAAAACGATAGTAAACGTTAAAGAGATAGGAGCCATGACGATGGCGGTTGAATGGAAGACACTAAAGTCAAAAGAAAGAACAACCTAGTCGGTTGGAGGGACTCACGAAGGGGAATCAGAAAGCTTCGTTCTAACCGGAAGTCGCTACCGGAACAACTTCTCCTTCGCTAGGTTCACATGGTCGTTGTTAGTTACTCTTCCCTGAGGTCAAGATAATTTTCATCGGTCACAGGTGTGCGATACGAGTGCGTCCTCTTACTACAATAAAAAAAAAAGTGACTTTTTAATGCGCGTCATTTTATTCGTCAAAATATATTACTTTGTATCTTTAATTTTTAGAAATAATTTTGTGATAATCATAAATTTCATTATCATAAACGTCGTGTTTACATTGTTTTGATACGATAATCAAAATTTAATTTCTTTTTTCAATGATTTTCAACGTATTTGTCTTCACAAATTGGCACAATATTAAATTTTATTGGGTAAATGTTTTTGATACGATAATAAATTTTTTTGTTTTGCTTTCGAAGGATCTTCATTCGTATTTGTCTCGATAAAATAATAAATTTTGTATTAGACCGTTCCTATGTGATATTACGTTCATAAAAGATAAAATAGATTTATAATAGATAGATCTATCCTGATTTTTTAAAAATTCACATAAATATTGTTCGATGACTTCTTTTTTGATTTTACTCCCTTTGTTGGTTACGCTTGCGTGCACCATAAACATTTAACACGGGCCATTAACTCAGTGAGCCCTTTGGCTTTGGAAGGGTGTGTTCTCACGGACGATTCACTTCACTGAAAAAAGATTTGCTCTTAATGGAAAGCTATAATTCGAAATTGTCTTAAAAAAAAAAAAGAAAAAAAAAAGAAAGAAAAGGAAAAAAAATAGAAAAAATATATAATTACTCTTCCCGATCAATTAATTTTCGATAGAATGTTACGATGAAATTTCTGTTGAAATGAACGACTTGATACACGTGGCGATAGAAGAAATAAATAGGTCAGCATATAATATGCGTGACGTGTGGTTAGTGTTGATTTAAAATATTTAAATACCCCTTAAGGCACGAACAGGTGCACGCATAAAGGCTTTCGCAATATATCTCCGAGCGATATCCCATTTTACTCGGGTCAATTAAAAGTCCTCTATCGTCGATGTAAATACGAATGAGATTCTAACTTCGAAGATTTTTCTTAACGATCAAATGAGAATACTGATTAGCCAGACAGATTTTATCCAATATAAAATACATTATCGCATGAAGTAATGATAGAAGAAGAAAAAGCAAAATTATAGAAAATATATTGAAGTTGAAGTTAATAGCATTATTAAAATTTATTTAAATACATAATTAATTCTTATATATAATAATTAATATTAAGTATATAACACATGAATAATATACATTGATCAATAATACTTCATACGCCTGTACCTATGCAACCACGTTTACAGCATTGCATTGCAAGCATTAAAGTTTCTCTCAGGCGTTTCTCGGACGAAATCAACAAAGAATCATGTAGTTAGGTATTTTATCTACTTATTCATTCTTTCCATACAATAAAATATAATCTCTTGGTCATCGTCGATCAACAGAAATGATAAAAACTTTCAGCAAGGTTTATATCGTTGCCTCTCTCGTTAACATCAGTTACATGTCTCATCGATGTTATTTGATCCATGCGATAGAAACAGTATGCTAACATTGTTAACACTAAAGCACGCGTCATCCACACCCTGACATGTATAAATGATACCCGATGACTATAAATTATTTCGGTGGATTCAAACATTACGATTATTTCGTATTAACTTCTTTAGCATTTTCTTATTTCGTGTAAAATTTATCTATCTGACGTCGTGCTAATATGAGTAAAAAAATTAATAATAATATCATAGATAAATTCGTTTGAAATTATTTTAACAAAATTATCCATCAAAAATAATCATACTGCGGAAGATCGTATTAAAATTATTACTGATGTAATTTACAATAAAATCAAATAGTTTTAATTGATTCGAAATTATTTATAAAAATTGTCAATCATCATAGCCCGTGGTAGATCGAATCTTTAATCGGTGTCATATAAATTCGAAAGCAACTCTCGTACGAAGCCGATACGTGTCATTACTCGTGTGTGATGATGCGTTATACACACACACACACACACGCAAACGCGCGCGCGCACGCACGCACACACACACATACACACACGTACACTTAGATACGTATCGCACGTTCACGTTCCTCTACGTGCACGTGAAACGTCGCAATACCAGCTGTGAGTAGTACTACGATCGACGGTATCCCGTCATTCAAGATGGCGCATGAGGGTCAACATCCTCCCGCCCTGGAGAACGGACTCTCCAGGAGAGCTGTTGGACTCTTACTTGCCCAATCACAAGCAAAGACCGCTTGTTGGCGCCACAATCGTACGTTTTTAACGGAAACTGGTTTCTTCAAGCTTCGACCATGGTCCAATCGCTGAGCTCTTGCTTGACCTCGGTTCCTCTATCCTCAGAAGAAGAGACAAAGCGGCGACTCAGACTCCTCTCTCGTTGGAACCAGTTGGATGATGGCCCATGAGTTCAACCCTTGAAATAATATATTTTCTTCAGATTTCACGATGTTATCTTCATCGAAAGGATAATCTTTCCGTGATGCTGTGATTACCTTAGGATTTTTATTTTGAAAGAAACAGGTATATCATTGGATTTTTTTTTTTTTTTTTATCGATTTGTCTTTTATCCCTAGCTTTCATATGATTCATTGACAATGTTAATGTCAATCGATTATTGATTTTGTTTTTCAAAAAGTTCAAATGTCATTCGGCAAGACAGAATATCATTGTATTTCTGATAAAAAAATTTTATCGCTAGCTTTCGCACGATTCATTAATAACGTTAATGGTAAAAAAATCTTTGAATTTTTTTTTCTTTCCCTTTTCTTTCCGAGAAAGTTAAGATCGATAATTGAGAAGTAGCAAACATATAGTAGGTATAATAACGTAAAATTATTTCTTTTTCGATGACGAGGAAGCGTTAAAGAACGCACAAAGGAGCGAACTGGGTAATTACTTAGTAGATAATTAATTATTCACCAAGTAAGCACATCGAGCGATAACGATGTTAATTGCAATCAAAGAGTACGAAAGAGTCGTCGAGTCTCACGCCTACTCATTCGAGATTTCTGCATCCGCCATTCGTTTTGTAAGATATAAATAAATTTACAACATTAAAATAATCGTTTCTTTGCCTTCGGAAAAATGTCATATCTCAAGAACAATGGGGATAAGCGCGGGAAAGCAATTGAAAGAACTCATGCGGATTGTCGAATGATAAATATTTCCTTGGTGATTTCAATGCCGACTTTACGATGACACTTTCTCTCGTCCAAGGAATTAAATCCTTGAAGAAAAAAATTTTCTTTTCTTATTATTTGAGAAAAGTTTTCTTTTCTTATTATTTATAAAAAGTTTTCTTTTCTTATTATTTGGAAAAAAGTTTTCTTTTCTTATTATTTGGAAAAAAGTTTTCTTTTCTTATTATTTGGGAAAAGTTTTCTCTCAAGGTCTCATCGATTCATACCGAGTTCAAATTCTTTTTCAATGAGCAAACTTTGACAAATGTATATCCTTGACATATTTGTAATTACTTGGAAGTACAATTTTCGTTCTTGAGATATAAAAATTGAAAATATTTTTGTGAGATAACGTCGTGTAAATTTTAACACATTTACTTGAAACGTCATTCATCTATCCTTTTTTTCTTGTTTTTTCTTTTTTTTTTTTCCTAAGCGAGAAAAGAAAAACAAGGTCCTTAAATTATTTTCAAAGAAACAAAAGGAACACACATCTATTTTTGGCTAAGTAAGATAACAACCTGGATCGTAAACATGGAAACGCGCGGTTCAGTTTGGCGAATCCCAACGACGACGATGCAATACACACTTTTACTCCAGTTTGAATCGTAAAACCGGTTTTCTCTCTCGTAACAGACCACGCTAGCCTCCTTTGGTACATCGTAAGTGTCCTCCTTCTTCGTCTCTCATTTCTCTCGCTTCTCGTGGAACCAGTTCTCCTTCGAGTATTTCTTCTTCTATTATTTTTATTTTTTCGCCTCTCTCTCTCTCTTCTTATTCTCCATTTTTCGACTATTTCATATTCCTTGTCTTTCAATAGGTATAACTTAACTTAATTTTTATTTTTCTAAAACTCAACTTTGATACTTGTTTTTTTATACAAAATTTTATCAAATTTTCAGCGATCGTCTGTTCGATGGTTAAAAATATTTCCAATGACACAATGTCAGCTATCATTGTCAATTCGTATCATTTAAAAAAATATTAGAGTACATTTGACAAACAATATCAAAGATATTTTGTTAATTTAAACGTATTGAGAAAAGTTTACAAAATACTTTCTATATAAAATAGTTGTCTTTGTTAAGGAAAATCTTTATTATGTAAACACAATTACGAAAAAGTAATAAGAAAAATTCAATTGGAAGCATAATTTATTATCGGTTCGACCGATAAGCGTTACCAAAGAAATCGCAAAAAATTATGAGCCAACGTCACTGAATTCTATTACAGCAATAGGAGTGCAAAAAAGCTATTACTAATTTAATCTATTCTCATTCGATTTAAGGAAATATATATATATATATATATATATACAAAAAAGATAATGAGAATACTGAGATCTCTTACGAAATCATAATAATTTTCACCTGATTTCACGTAATTTCCGTTTTCCGATGAAGAGAGTAGATATTTGAACGCATAAATTCATATGGTGGATATTAAATCGTAAGATAGATATAGGTACATAATCCTTACGTTGAGATATCTTGCCACGTGCGCGCGAGCACATTACGTTTAGGTCGTAGATCGTAAACCCCCTCTCGTCCACCCCTCCCCCTCTCCGCCCCCGTCGCGCCAAACCAACACCATCTTCTGGTAGAGATCGTTTGTTGAAAACCTGTTTTGCTACTTCTCTCTTTCTTTTTTCTCTTTCTCTTTCTGTCTTTCATCCCCCCACCACCAATCTTCTCAATCTCTACTCGCAGCCTCTTTGTGCCGACTCTACGGATTTTGTTTATCCCTTTTTTCATCCTCCTCTTTTTTTTCCTCTCTCTCTCTATCTCTCTCTCTCTCTTTCTCCCCCACTCTTTCTCTCTCTCACCCTCCCCCTCTTTCTTCCTTTCTTGTCTTCTCTTCTCTTCTTATCGCGGTGAACGGCGCACGTGCGAGCAGCACCTTGGTAAATGGAGCCTAGACTGAGAGATCCAGACTTTCCAAAGAGACACCTTTGCCAGAAACCATCGTATCCCTTCTCCTGAAGTACTTCAGGACCCTTTTAAATTATCATTATCAAAATTTTCCTAATTTTTCGTGAGATATTATAAAAAAAAATATTAGTGACTGTTATGACACATTTTTTTTTTTTTTTTTTTTTTTTTGTAGATATCTATTCAATAAACAATGACAACGTTAACGTAAAAACATATCAGTTGGTTCAATATAATGAACAAAATTTAATTTGAGATGAAAATTTGATGATCATTTTTAAGAATTAAACTCAATAGAATTTAATAATACCATTTCTTGTATAATTTTGATATATAATTCTAATATATTTTTGATAATCAAATAAATTTGTAGATTATATGCTTTTTGAGAGACAAATGAATTTTGTCAAAATTTTGATATGTTATATTTTATTAGGAACGTTATAGATATTATAAATTTTTGGTGATATTCGATGATACCATTCATACATTTTTAATCTTAATTAATAAAAACCCTTTGATACTCTTCTCATTGACACAATTCTTACATTTATGTCCTACATATATCAAACTCAATATTTTTCTTTCTCTTATTTTTCTTCCACTTTCAATTTAGCATTTAGATGAATAGATTGCAATTATTAAAGAGTATACATGTAAGATAACGCATCACGTATGTAACTACGATAAGTCTTATAGAAAAGAAACGGATGTTAGCGGTATTAGTTTTCGGCCTGTTAGCTGCAACTGTGAAGTTCATGCAGGTATACATTTCCCTAGTAATTTTTCTAAGAACGTGTAGCTGTTATCTTCACTTGGAAAATATAATACATATATGTACTGTACTTGTACATATATGTATTATACCTCTTCTATCATTCTTCAAAGTATTGTCTTATAATCTCATTGTTAGACTACGGTTGTCGTCATCGATCGAAAAGATAGAGACTTTTACTCTCTATTATATCGGATGTAGTATCTTATCAATCGAGAGATAAGAAACCGCACCTACTGCTATGCATTGTATGTGACGTGTCAAGGTAATTGGCTCTTTGGAAAATAATTTGTCTTTTAATATAGTTAACTGATCCATTTAAATGGAATTAAGTTGAATGATCTTTGTAGATTAGAAAATTTCTATCTAATTGTTCGATTAGTATTCAATTATTCAGCCTGTTATTTAATTAATTCAATTATTATCTAACTATTCCCTTATATATTTCGTATATGTGTATACGAACACGTGCTGAACAGGCAATGAATCTTACGTGGACGAGGTCAGTAAGGTACGCTACAGGTGTTCCATAGGTCAACGTGGGTCGAATAGGGAATAAATGTCAATTTGATAGAGAAAAAGAATGAGAGAGAAAGAGAGAGAGAGAAAAGGAGAGAATGAGCAGAAAGAAGAGCCAATCGACGCATTCTAGCTTCTCATAGATCGGATCTCAGTGAAAGGGAAGATTTCGTGTGTATGGCAAAGCACCAAATAGAATGCCAGCTTCGTTAAACAGAACTTATGTCAGTTCTGTTCATCTTCCAGGTATTATACAATCTCATTGAGTACTACTGAAATACGCATTTCATTTGACTGAGAATAAATTAGGCTAATTTATATAGAAAATGGCATTAGAAATGATACCAATTAAACCCTTATAACGCCATTCAATTTATACTGTCTCTGTATTTTTGATATTTTCTTTCATTATATTCCCACAGAATTAATTGTTAATTCGTGTAAAAAAATTTATTCGTTATTTTTTTAAAGATAAATTATAATCGGTATAGCATAATTATACTAAACATTTTTTCAAATTAAATGAATTTCCTATGGAACACGACAAAAAATTATATGATAAAAATTTATAATCTAAGTTTTTCTTTTGTGCTTAAAAAATAAAGAAAAAGAAGAAAAACTTTAACGTGAAATTAATAATATAACTTATACCAATTTGACTGTACTAAGTATCGTTTATATTTAACAAACATTAACATATACATATAAAGTAAAAATTAAATTTTGTTGCAAAATAGATCGACATAAAATCTAAAAATATAGATATATAGATGTGTTACTTGAAAGATTATTTAAAGTTATCGATGTTTAAAGATATAGAACAAACACACGATCTAATTTTAGCTAAACGTTCAATATTATACTCAAAGATTCTAACTTCGTGAGATCGGACAAAGGCTACTGCAGAGTTACACGTCGTTGACTACGAATCTGGAATCGAGTACTTACCGGATCGATGCGCTTGCATCCGACATCAAGAGAATTTATCTCGGTTGAAACTTTGAAGAGAGTTTTGCTTTTCGAAGCCAACGGACTCTTCCAACCCCATAGACGACAACTAGTACCTGTTACTTTATACCTGAAAGAATTAGTTGGCCTTTTCCCTTCGAACCTGTTTCGTGTATCTTCTGTACCACTTGTCGCGGCCATCTCGTGGGGTGGATTTAGGACGAACGTGACTTCAAATTTTAATGAACCTAACACCGTCGAAAACAGGTTGGACCAGATGGGAACTGAAATAAACATTTCGTAGAAAAGATTTATACATTTCTTCATTTATTTATTCTATTAAATTATTATTTAACTTTTAGAAAGGTGCAACAAATTTTTTGGTTTGTTTTGTGTTTTTATTTCTTTTTTTTTTTTTTTTATATCTTCATTCGATGAGAAATTTCGAATGCAAAGGATTTGTTTTTTATTTAACAGACCCATTACTATCGAACGAACACCCATTACTATCTGTGTGCAGGCATCTAGAAAGAGGAAGAAAAAAAAAAGGTCTTCTCTTGCAGTGGCAGATGCGTTTGCGAAACCCTTCAAAGGGGGTGGGAGAGTGGGGGTGGTCATTGTGAGGCAGCTGAATTACTATATAATGCGTTTAAAGGTTCCTTACGCTGAAAATAAGGGTCTGCTGTCTCTTACGTTAGACGGGACGAGTATCCAATAGCGCTCGACAGACGGCTCAGCCGTCTTTTCCTTCTCTGATGCAAAAAAAGAAGTATTAAGCAAAAAGTTCTTATATATATATATATATATATATATATATATATATATACACGATAAACGAATTGTCGGAGCTACTGGAATTAGGACGATGATCATTCATTTCTAGATATTAGAATTAATTGTTCTTTCGAAGTTCGAAAGTATGAAAGCAAAGAAGATTTACTCTCGCGATCGTGTGTTACCCTGTCAAGAATTCTAAACGTGGGTTCATAACGGATTTAGTTTAATGAACGCACGAAGAGATATTTGCGATTGCCGATCACTTTCCCATCCTGACATTATACACTTTGATTCATCGGCATTGAGAGTAAACGTATATATACATATATATTTATATCTATGCGAAAGTATTGAATATATATATATATATATATATATATATATATATATATATATACATATGTGTTTATATCTATGTATTGATAACATCAGTCTTGTAACAAACGTTCTTTCATCGTTTCTTCCGCCCACCTAGGCAACTTTTCTTTTTTTCTTCTTCTTCTTCTTCTTCTGTTTCTTTTTCTTTTTCTTTTTCTTTTTCTTTTTCCTTTTCATTTCTTTTCTTTTTCTTTCTGTCGATGAAATTAACGTCTCTCCTCGTACCGTACTTCTCTTCGACAAACAATAGCATCTTATGACGTCCTTACAACGCTCGAGTGTGTGTCGGATAATAACGCGAAAGTCTCCTTGGTGACATTCCAATTTGAGGTTGCACATCGTCCATGTTATTTTTTTTTTCTTTTTGTCTTTTTTCTTTTTTGATTCTACAGAAAATTTTTGAAGAAAAATTGATTTCCGGGATTGTTTTTTCTCATTTTTCTTTTTTTTTTTTTTTTTTTTTTTTTGAATAATCTGAATAATTAATAACAAAATAAATTGAAAAATTAATAACTCCATGTTGTTACTTGATTTTTTTAATTTGTATTCAAAACAAGCGAAAAAATTCATTTAGGAAATGTTCCGAAGTATAAATCAAGTTGATGTTTTAGATGGAATAAATGGAGATTGTTCTTTTAGGTCTAGACAAATTGTTTTACGTTAGCTTTGTTTAGTTTAAAGTTTAGCAGACTTCAGAGAATGCACTTGAAACGGATGGATGTGGCTCTTTCATTTCTCTCTCTCTCCCTCTCTCTCTCTCTCTCTTTTCCTATTTTCTTTATGTATCAATGAGCTTTTCCTAAATATACCGAAAGAAGATTTGTGAAGAAACGTCAAGGCTAACCTCTCGAGGAAAGAACCCCTAGGGTACGTAGACTCCTTCTCATCTTTCGTTTTGCCTTTGAGAATAGAAAGATCTCATTGTGTAATAGTAGTTGACAAGTGGTGTCTGGTTCTCTTTGAGCATTGCCATGCCACAGAAAATTCATTGGTGCTCTTATGTTCCTTGGAAATAACTTACATTCTAATGAAGATAACGAAGCAAAAAAAAAAAAGAAAATTAACGACACGTGATGAATTTATTTTAAACAAATGTGTTCTATGAAAAGAATATTGGATAAAAGTTTATGAACAAAAGATGATAAAGTTAAATCCCGTAGAATTAATGACATCGATTGAGACAAGAAATTATTATAATTAAATAAAAGAAATAAATCAAAAGAATCTACATTATGAATCCATTTCAAAGCTTTGATTCATTATCCTCTTAAAGTAACATAAATAAATACATAGATCTATCTTACAAACTCCTTTCATTTCATATCGTATCGTTCAAGACAAAAGACGTGTTGTCCTTTATATAAACGACTATCCTATTATCTTAATATTATAGTCTGACACTTATGGCGCCGCATAGACATGGAACTAGTTGGCTTGAGTTATATTAGATCAACTTACTCGATATTAATCTGTAATATTCCAGACGAAAAATATCTTGTGGTATATCTATCATAACCAATTTTTTTTTCTCCTCTCATTTCTTGCACTGCTACGTGTATTCAATGATTAGAATCATTCAAAACATTTAAATAACGTAAGATAATAAATATTTTTCTTCTTACGATCACGTTGCAGCTTCTGGTTTTCGAATATTTCTACGAATGCAAAATGTTCTATCCTTGCTTAAACTCATATATACATACATACATACATACATATTTCTTTTACCTTCGGAATAAATTCAATGTTCTCTCGTCCAATCTCTTTGCACTATTGTACACTGCTGTACCGGTTCTGTTGTAAGAACGCTATCGTAATAATACCATGTTCTTTGCGTACCAGTTTCAAACGTATCTACTAAGAACTTTAGGAAGCGAAAAATCATAAAAATATAATAGTATGAAATGATATTATTCATTATAACAATGTACATCGTAATATTGAGACATATGAAGAGCTATATTCAATGAGATACAAAAGTGAATCGCTAAACTAAAAAAAAAAAAAAAAAAAAAAAAGAAAAAAATAGAAAATAAATAAATAAATAAAAAGCAACGCATTGGATAAGACTTAATCAAAAATATCTTCTTTATACACAATATATATATATATATATACAAAATTAATCGTTTTTTAATATCACAAATGTATTTTTACATACAGAATGTTTATATATGAAAAAATGGCATGAACTTTCTGAATGAGTAAATATTTGACATATCTCAAATTAAATAGGCTAGTGTGACGTAGAATCTTGTCAGTCCCATAATTTCCTTTGGCCGGTACGCCAAACGAAATCCTCTTCCTACTTAAAACTTTTTCTTTTTACAACTCTTTTTCTTTCTCTTTCTCCGTTTCCATTATTTATCCCCTCCATTTGACCAAAAACCTCAGTAAGCTAAAAGAGAATGCTGAACGGACTCAGGTAGTCTATCTCCCACCATTTGAACGTCCCAACTGACCCTAAGCCTTTCGCACCCACGACATGGCCTCGTAGTAAAGATGGCTGCCGCCGCCGCGTATACTGTAGTAAACAACAGGGACGGAAAGTACATCTACACACACATATATATGTATATATATATACACGTAACTTGTAACTCGATCTTATCAAACAAATACGAGTCTAAGCTAAATGATTATTCTTTTATTCATGAGAAGTTTCCTCTCTCAACATCGATGATGACAACATTTAACTTTATTATCTTATAATGAAACCAATAATTTACGAACTTGTTCGAAATTTTATTTAAATTTTTGAAACGTAAAGCAGAAAGTTTTTAAATCAAAAAGTTTCAATTCGTAAACAATTCGTAAGAATATTTTGTCCTATCTTTTTTGTTTTTTGTTTTTTTTTTTTTTTTGTTAAATGATACAAAAAATAGTAAATTCATAGATGATAATATTGAAATAATTTTCATCTGTATTTTTCTTCTTTGTACCTTGTTGGGCAAAAACCATGAAATCACGTTGCGACGGAAACAGCTATCCTGTCGTTTCAATCGTTCGTCCCTGTCAAAAGACTCGACCGGTAGCCGAACGTTGAATCATACTATACAATGCACAACTTTACTACATCTTTACTATAACGTACTATAGTGTACTACGGGCCGGCACGGCGAGTAGAAGAGGCCCGCGTTTAATAGTTTTACTACCTGACCACCGGAGTCCCTGGTGGCGCTGCAGTCAACGTAAACCAGTCCCAGCCCTATCCGGGCATTGTTGCATCGTCGCCCGGCCAAGAAAGGTACTTACTTCGTGTGTGCCATCGCGTTTGGTGTATTGTTTCGATGCGATATTACGCGGGCCAATGTCAACTTGGATAAAAACTTTTCTTTAATAATTCATATATCAATGATTTTCATCGCATTATTTATCAAAACGCCGTTGTAACGGTATTGCGAGATCATTTTCACGAAGTTCAATCGTGTTTGAAGCTTTGGAGTCATGAAGCAGGATCAAAGACCAAGAAGACAAGCCCTCTTCCAGATCGCCAAGGTTCTTCTTTATTTTTTATTTTTTTTTTCTTTTGTTTTGTTCTATCTTGGTTTTTTGTATCGTCTCATTATTTTTTTTTATTTCAAGAATTATCTCATGTGTATCTTTTGCGGATGCTATATATGTGTATGTGTATATATATATATATATATATATCGCACATCATTCACTATAGCGATTAATCAGGATTGTTTTGTTTATTATTTTCTTGTTTATTATTTTCTGTTTTTAGTTTTTAGGAAAAATTGTTTATACCTCCTAATAGATATTATCGTGGTTGTGTAATTTGCGTTGATGAGATCATAGAAGTTTAGAAAAAAAGAAAAGGGATCACGAGAAATCTTAGAAATACTTAGTTGAGGTTTGTTCGATAGGCGCGGCCGCGTTCATGTTCGTTTATTTACGCAATTTTAAGATAATAACACGACAGCAAGAGACCTAAACGAGTCTATTAGAAAAATACAGTACGAAACCCGGATTTCTCGGTTTCACTCATTTTCCACACATCCATTGAATATAATCGATTCGTATCAACGAACCTATTTAAATCGAAATGCACTATTGACAATCTAATCGTTTAATTAACTACTCATGCTTCATCAAGTATTCCTATAATGTTTCTTATTATAGTAAACGTGTTTTATTTTATTAATTAACCGAAAGTCAATAAGTTCCGGTCTCTTTCGATATATAAATAAATTAAACGTTGAAAGGTTTTGTTCAAAGGATCGTTAGTAAAATAAAACTTCAAGGTAAAAGATTTTAATCGTTATGGAGGAGCAAATAGGTATTTAGACCGTTTAAACGCTCTAAATCACGCAATTCCTACTATACTTTTTGTCTTAACTTCCTAGACTCCTCTTTTAATTATCGTGCAAAAAAGATCATTTAATTTTATAATAATGGGCATTGTACTCTATCGAAAACAAGTAAAAGTTAGTTATATGCACAAATTGTACTATAATATATTATTCTTCCATTATAATTAGCTTTTTACAATAGCGATTATTATACTATATCAGGAATAGATAAAAGTTAACCATATTTATCATTGTATTTTATCAAAGATTATAACCGTCAATTATTTTTTATTTTCCGAACAACAATAACAATAAATAATAATAATAATAATAATAATAATAATAATAATAATAATAATAATAATAAAAATAAAAATAAAAATAAAAATAATAATAATAATAATAATAATAATAATAATAATAATGGTTACCGTTATCGTATATCTTTGAGGCGTTTACTGTCTTATTAATTAGCACGTTGAACAACTCGCAATTAGTACGCATTTGATCGCCAAGCTGAGCACGAATTATACTAACGTTACTTTTTATTAATTTAAAATTTAGGCTAGGTAATTTTATATATATATATTATAAATATATATATATATTTTATATATATATAATATATATACTACAAGGTACTATATCTACCGTTTTATGGTAAATTCTTCAAGTTTTCCATGCTTTCGTATTAACGGTAAATAAAAATTGCGTAGAGTTCTGAGAAGTATATATTTTTTAGCGCAGATTAAAATCGTGTGGTTTTACTTTGGTACGGCTTAAGTTGTTTTCACTTAATCGTTAAAATATTCTATCCTCATTCGTGATTTCTTAGGATACTTTCGAAACGTTTGTATATAGTAAAAAAAAAAAAATATCATCTTCGTTATATTTTTGTCTTTAATGAAATGTATATTTTAGACTCTTTTTGGTCTTTAAAAATTGATAATTTAAATTGGTGAAATTCTAGTACGAATCATCTTAAAAAAATGAGTAGGTATATACGATGAGTCAGTAATAGGAATTATTTATTAATACTCGAAAATATATTAGAAAGCAATGTATGGGTCATCTAGAAAAATAAGTAAAAGGATGTATATGGTGAATCACATAATTTATTAGATGAATTAGCATCGTATTAATTCGTTATTGAATTAGGTAAGTATTATAGTAAATTGGAATTAGAACTGGATTAATTTGGCGCTCATGATCGTTATTATAATAAAAATTATTTATTAATATTCCAAAATATAAGAAAATAATGTATGTTGGCGATTATAAAAATACAAAAATAAAACAAAAAAAAAGGAAAGAAAGAAAATTAGTATATGTAAATAGTGAGTCACGTGAGTTATTAAAAGAGTTAGTACGATATTAATTTATTATTCGATCAAGTACTAGAATTAGATTAATATTCGATTCAGTATTCAATTGGTTTACTACCGATTTATCCACAGGATTCACAAATATTCAATTTTGTCGGATTTTGGGAGACTAATTTGTGGACGATGGAGAATGGGCAGGGGAGGGGGTGGGAGTGAGGGTTAATAGTAGCGGATATTTCCTCGGTGACAGCGGAAAAGAGGAAATTTATGTTCCGCTATGCTATGCGGCACAACGTGCACGCCCTCGGAAATTGTGATTTACTTTCCCTCGGCATAATAATGTACTCACGATACGGTGGGCTACTATCATGTATAGTTATGGGTCGGTGCTAGCATAGTACACTGGGACTTTCAGACACATTTGCATATTTTCTTGTAGTAGTAAATCCCCTCCACTCTTCTTTACCCACCATCCACTCATTTTCCCTCCCTCTCTCTCTCTCTCTCTTTCTTTCTCTATCCCCACCCCTTTCTTTCTCTATCTCTGTCTATCTTTTTCCATCTCATTCTATTTCCTTTCTTTTTCACACATATTGAAAATTAATCTCGTCGAAGGATACCGAATGTATACTCGCGTAAATTCATTCATATCTAATTCATTTAAAATATTCCCAACGTATGGCCTTCGTGCTTCTGCATTCCCAAGAGTTTTTCTTTTTTTTTCTTTTTTTTTTCTTTTTTTTTTTCATGGAAATTACAGCTAGCTCCGACACGCTGCTTGATTTATTTTCTTCGCTATTGAGTTAATTAAGAGCAATCAGAATCAACCCACATTTTCGTCTCAATGGAAAAGTTATGCGTGTAGTTGCGATTGTTAGTTCTTCTCCCTCATCTTCTTTTCTTTTCTTTTTCTTCTTTTATTTCTTTTCTTCTGTTTCTTCATTTTTTTTTCTCTTCTACTTTTTCTAATGGTTGTAACGAGGAATAAGCAAATCGTAATAACGTACGTGGTAAAGTTAATTATTACTATATCTTTATTAGTAATTTTTCTTTTTCTTTCAGGTTCTATGGCATTTGGATATCTTCAGACGTAGCTTCAGAGAACTCTCCGGACATGCTTGTATGCCTGAATCCTGCATCTTCTGTGCGCTCAAGGTAAGCAACAGAAAGGTCACTAGGATCAACTGCTCGAAAAAATAATGGAGAATGGCTGGGGGAAGCTCCGTAAGAAAGAATATGTATTCGATATAATATCCACTTTGAGTTAACTTTTTGAGTGAACTTTTATGTTTACTCGTTACAGATTTAATATATCTGTTTTTTTGCTTTTCTCATGTTCCTTTTCTCATTAAGTTGAAAATCTCTTTGATAATTTTTTTATGGTCAAAATCATGAAGACACATTTCCGTTATATCTTTTTTCATGTAAAAGCAAACCGCTCAAGTTCTTATCTAATGCATACTTAGACACTCAAGATGAAGACACTCGAGAATGTAAGCTTAAGTGCTTCCTATGCCATTCGTTGAAGTGTCAAAGATAAGTTGATCAAGATACGTACAGAGTCTCGTCGTTACTTTAATCCATGATGATTAATTAGTAAATATGTACTTATTATTTTTTATAGTATGTATATCAAAATATAAGGAGCGCGTAATTATTATAATTTTAATAATACTTTATAGAATTATCAGACACTTTTAAAATTCAAATGTAATAGAACTCTTACGAAATGGCTGCTCGATTGTCAGAATACATCAGCATGTTCACTCGCTTTACACGTATAGATACACACGAGGAGCCATTGTAACGGATCCGCCGGACCAAGAACCTTTCTCCTGCGAGATTCTTAGTCTTTCTGGTTCTCTGATTGGTCGAGAGCATTGAAGGTTCTCTCCTTCTCTTTTCTTTCCTCTCTTCTCGTTTCTCTTTGCGAGAGCGTAGTAAACGTAGATACTACTCTGGACCGGTCTTTGTTGTACGGGGGTCAGCTGTTTCAAAGAGACTACAGTCGAAAAGAAAAATATATGTTCCTTTTTTTTCTTCAATTTAATTCCCAAACATCGAATGTACGTAGTTGTACATATTTGTTAAGAGAACTTATAGCTTATTAGACTGAGAAGAATTGCGAAGGATTGTAGTATTCGGTCCCGGTTGAACAGTAAGCAAAGAAATTTTAGTGCCATAGCAATCTCTATCCGATTTTCTCACGGAGTTAATTAGAAATCTCGAGAGTTAATTGCTCTAGACGAAAGAGTGCCTTGTCTCGCGTGAAATTCGCAGGGAAGAGTTCGCAAGGACTACAGGGAAATTTAACTCTAACGTAATTCCGTCGGTGCGATTACGTTAACTCGATACTTTCGTTCTAATAAATTACGATAGATTTTATAATAATTTCTTTTTTTTTACTTTCTAACGCGTATAGGGAATTATTTTTTGTTAACGCTATCGATAAGATGGCGAACGTTTTTACCGACATTATTCGTGGTAATTTTTTTTCAACAGTTGTATATTTTTTATAAACGTTGTCACATTATCGACGGTTTTCATTATAATTTTCAACATAATTAATGTCTTCTACATCAGATGTCGTACCCTTTTCCATATCGTTTTTTGATTTGACACTATTATTGTAACTTTTAATTGTAATATTTCGAGCTCGAAGTTAATATTTGAGAACCACTGAAAGTAGAGTATATATACAGTTCTTGAACATGAGCTCCATTATATGCGGTTTCATCTGAACTGAAATAAAAGATATGAACATCTATTATGTCACACAATGGTGTCAAAAGAAAGATATCGCGATACTTGTAACAAGTTACTTGCTTTACTTTTATCGTTGGACAATTGTATCCGAAGATTTGTTGAATTATTTGAACATTTTCTAAATTCTTTAGAAAGTTTTAGAAACTCTTGCCGACATTTGGAACAAAGTTTGAGTTCTACGAATGATACTAATCTCTTCTAAGAAAGCTTTTCTTTCCTTACAAATAAGGTTTGGTCGGGAAAACTTTCAAAATGATAGGGATCGAGCCCAAAAAACCTTTCAAATCTTAAAGTCTAGGAAAGGTAGAAACCAAGCTCGAAGAAAATCTACCTGTTGCTCACGTATCATCAATACGAAGGGAACAGGTTTCCAGGGACGCTTACGCACACACAATATAAACACACAGACATACACAACTTTGAGAAATTCGTTCTTCTTTGGACGCCATGGAAGTAGTACTTGGGTGCACGCACGATGATTTGTAATCACGTGACTCGGACTTGAGGGTGTCGGGTACCAATGATTTCCGTTTTATAAAACGATGCCGCGTATCTTTGAATAGCGATTGTGAAATCATATAATAAAAGTTTGGTCATTCGAGGAGAAAATTGATTCGTCAGTTACTAGAGTCTAATAGTATAGAAAAAAAAAAATATTAAAAAAGGAGAAAAAGAGAGAGAGAGAGAGAGAGAGAGAGAGAGAGAGAGAGAGAGAAATTACCTTTTCAAGGGCACGTTGCTGACCCCTCAGAGTTTCTTCATAGGAAATTCCAAAGTTGATTCATCCTGGACGCTTTCGGAGGTCTCACAGCATCTTTGACGTTAGTAACAAGTACAAAGACCCTTCTCATCTTTACACTTACTTTTTTTAGTTCGAGGTTAATGAATACCCCGTCCTTAAAGGACCAACACGAATTCTTTCGAAACTTATTCTAATTCTTTTTTCCTTTTTTTTTTTTTCATTCCACTTTCTATGATTCATAGGAGATCCATAAACCATAGATCTAAAGATCTCAATGAATTGTAAGTTTAGATTATTTTAACTTGAAACAATCAGTGTTTTCGATATTTCGAGGAATACAATAATGTGCGTAGTCTTAGTTATCTTATCTAATAGCTCGTATAATTAAACATAATGATATTTAACGATTATAGCTAATTGTTTCTAATGTAACAATTACGTTTAGAGGAAATTTAGAGTAGTATAAACATTTTTGATTCTATACAAGGAATTCTTACTACCCACGTTGACATCACAAATTCTACACAAACAGGACTAAATTTATTTACATCCTGTTACATATGAAGAGGAAGAAATATTGACAATCCAATCGTTACCTACGTAATGTGAATGGATATACCACCATCTTTACGTCACACTACCCACGTTTTCCCCTGTTAAATAATAACTACTCTGTTTGGTAAAGTTTACATAAGATCATTTTAAAACTTACCTTAGGTCAGAATCCTTAATGAGAGAACACTGTAAGGTAATTATTTACTCCAAAAACTTTCGAATATTCCTACCGATTTGAACTATTATAAACACATTAATGAAACTTCTTCATAAAATTTTCAGACACATAGAACTACGGTGAACATTGGCATCATATTTTGAAAACACGTAAATTTTTTTTGAAAAAGCTATCGTTAAACGAATCCAATTGTCACTGAAATGTGAATTCCAGGTTGAACACATGCACCAATTTCCATATTAATATACTTGCTCCTGTATCGCACAAACAACTCGTTTACCAGTTCGTGGTATATATATGGGTCGATTTTACAGTCTATGAGCACGGCCCAAGTACACTCTCGTCGGCCGCGTAGTCACGTCCACTTTTTCCGTCCTCGATACTTTTTCGTCGAACGGCGTGGGTCCGCTTTCGTGTACGACCAATACTGATAGAGACATGCAAGTTGGCTTTGTTCGATGAATATTTTTCTGATGTCCCTTAAAGTTCTACACAGGTATATATGCCTACTCTTACTCTCGTACGATGTCATCGTTGTGTGAAGCAACTTAAGTCTAAGTGTTCGTAACATTTACGATAACTTACGGGGTTCAGTAGTGTAACGATGAGGGAGATGAACGTGGGTACCGTTAGTAGATCTGTCCCTTTCCTTCTCCCTCTCTCGCTCTCTCTCTTTCTCTCTCTCTCTTTCTCTCTCTTTCTGTATCGCGTGAAAGTAATCAGATATTTGTGGAAGTGGAAATATTTATTTATCTTTTAATGTTCAAATTTATTATAATTTTAGAAAATAATTTGGATATTTTAGCAAGCGATTTAAATTTGAATTACAATTTGAAAAATTAACATGCATTTAAGTCACTTGACGAAAATTTACGATGAAAACATATTCGTTTGTTTGATTCTCTTCCTTCTCGCTCATCATACGATCCTGGTCGAGTAGTTGGCCAGGTTGGTGAGCGTAGGACAGCTAACCGGGTGACGTCATTGGCTTCTCGCTTCTATCGTTGAAGGGACAAGGGGTACGGGGTACCGTGCTGCGGCCTCTTAGAAAGAAGAGGAGAATGGGAAGAGACGAAGAAGGGAACGGGTGGGGGAGGTTCGGCAGCACTCCGCGAGTCGCTGCCTTCGCCGTGCAGGTAGTCTCGTGCTCGTTGTCCACGTTCTTCGACCACGATCGACTCCGAACCGAACGCGTTCTCCTTTCTTTGGTTCTTATATACGCTTTTTTGAAACTCTTACCCCATCAGAATCTTCTGATATATAATATCAGTGATATTAAAAACATTTAAAGCGTTCGATAAATGTCTTCGAATTGTTTCATCGATCGATCGTCTTTGATTCAATGATTTTATCATCGTTAAGAGAAATAAAAGTGTTAAGATAGTTGAAAAAAGTGAAAAAAAAAAAAATACAAAAAAAAAATAAAAAAAAAAATTACAGTGATTAATATATTTATTGGAAACATCTTACAAATGATTTGGACACTTGTTGTTTTAGAACAAAGTGAACAGTGAAGTGTAATTTTGAGATATTATCGTTATACGTTCTTTACACGAAGCGTATCGTTTGTCTGCTAGTTCGCCTTTCACTCTTCAAGGTACCAACAAGAGAACAATTTCTTGAGAAGATCAAAGAAGGGCAAATAGTTTAACGAAAGATGCAGACAAATTTATGATGTTTGAAGGGTAGAATGGAAACCACGTGGTAGGTGGAAGTGGTATAGTTGAGACGCGACGAGGCGTTAAGCCCCGGAAGAGTAATCTGAAGCCAGCTCTTCCAGGTCTTCCGCAAACGTTTCCTTTCAACTAGAACGTATAAATCACATTGAAGAGAAAATTTGATCAGGATCTTGGAAAGGAACGATCGATTACGTGGTTTATGAGGATGATCTTATATATAAATATATTTAGATTTTGAATGCATAAGATTACCCGTAAGAAATTGGTTTAAGAATAGTATCCAGGAAGATGAGATTCATTTACGTTTTGCAAGAGCCAATAAAGCGAGGATAATTCTCGTTGGAAGAGTACTACCGACCAAACGAGTTTATGTTTTTAATCGAGTCTTCGGCTAGAGTCTAGCAACGGGTTATCTCAACGAGCTTGTTCACCGTGCGATCGTCTTGGTTATGATCATCATACTTCTCTCTACAGTGCAACCATCATATTTTTCTACGAGACAGACCGGAATCCTTACTAATCTTTATTTATATTTTCTTTTTCCTTCTTTTATATATATATATATATATATATATATATATATATATATTCTTCCTGGAAAATAATATTCATATATTATCTCATAGATATTTCTTTCCTTGATCCTTGAGCTTATCGACGTGTTACATAAGGATAGAAAGTCTTTGGTATTCCCAACTCGGTTGCTGCAACTTTACTCTGCCAAGAAAAAAGAATGCAAATGCCGAGGAAACGTATGAAGAATGTATCGATCATTGTGACGATCTTCATTACAATGTGAAAGGAATATATATTCTCCGTCTTTGTGATCCTCGAAGAATCAGCGAAATGTTGAAGTGGATAAAGATACGACAGGACATATCGTCCACGGCTTCTTCAACCTCCTCCGTCTCATCGGCCTCATCTCAACGTTTCAAGGAGGAAGATAGGATTCAGAATGAAGTCACGACGAAGAGAGAAGATGAAGAAGATAGTGGAATGGAGAGGGAAGATTCACCCTCGAACATGGATCTAAATGATCTGAAGAAAGTAGGCTTGAATATTTTTCACAAATAAATTTCTTGTTTTTCTTCAACATTAAATTCACCTTGAAGAATTTCTATTACATAGGATTATCAATGTGCTTTATAGTAGGGATTCCTTTTTAATAGTTTTTATGTTCACCAAATGCGATTGATAAGCCTAACGACATGATTACGGTCGGGTAATAACGTCGTTAAAGTAGGAACCTGCAGTGAAAACACTCGAGAAAACACATGGCCCTACTTAAATGCAATGGTCGAGTTACTTTGAAGAAGATATTGCATCGATTCAAAATGTTCTTGCATCTTTATTAATTTTTTCCGTTTTTATTATCTTTATCCATCCACCATATTCCTACAAAAAGTTGAGTCATTAAATAGTGATCAATAACCTGGTAGCGAGCTGTTATTCGTCGATTTCACTTCCCCATTCGTTCGAAGGGGCTTAGCACAATTTCTACAAAACCGGCTGGATGTCTCTCTCTCTCTCTCTCTCTCTCTCTCTCTCTCTCTCTCTCTCTCTCTCTCTCTCTCTTTCTCTCTCTTTTTTCTTTTTTTTTTTCCTTCACGAACACACGACTAACCAGCTTCGAACAGGTGCGACATCCTCCACGCTTGCACGTGATCGTTCCGGTAGTATCATCGTATGTACACATATACATATGTACCGGTCTTCTCTTCGTAACACATCTGTCACTTCCATTACTATACCTTCCCACAAAACCGATCGAACGTCTTTCATTCAAGAGTTTCGTTGAAAACGCCCTGTAATTTCTGATTTCCCGCGAATTTGTTTCATGATAATAATGCTTCTTAAATGTTTCATTGAATTAGATGAATAAGAAAGAATTTTTAAATAAGAGTTAGGGCTACTTCCTGTTCCTACAACAATCGTTCGATACAACCGCACTGATTTAGGCTCCTTTCCAAATTTTTTCTTTCTTCTCTTTTCTCTTTTACATTATATCTTATTTATTTATTTATTTTTTTATTTTTTTTTTATAAGAAATATACTTTCATCAGGAAAGTGATCATATCCTGTGTATCAGGAAGAGTTTTCACCTAGTCTTGTTCATAGGCCATATTCATAGATCAGGTTTAGGACACTTTGAATCCGGTCTTTGTGCGATCAGTTCTAGCTTTTCAAGTTAGATTTAACTGCTACTGAATTGCTTCGTTAAAGATCTAGGTGACACTATACGAAGAAGTAATCTTAAACAGCAAAAGGATTAAATTTATCTTTTATCTCAACAAAATTGCAATAGACGAGTATTATTATCAATCTAATAATTTGATGACATCGATCTTGTTGAAACGTTGAAATATTTATACGGATTAGGTCAATACAAGTTAGACGAAATTTTCCTTTTTTTTATCAAAGTGCAAATTTTCACTTGTGCCGCTTGCGCAAGTGTCGTCGACGGCAATGGTCGTTTCATATTTTCTGTTGTACGTCCATTTTTTTTTCTATCTTCACTAGCATCGTATCTCGAAATGTTAACGTTGAGCAAGATCGGGCCAACTCGCTGCAACTCGTAGGTGACTTTCTACCCACGAATGTTGTTGCATTCGTGTTCGTTAAAAAAAAGTCCATTACGAAAGAAATAGCCTTGTCTTTCGATCGATTTCATGAAGATGTTTTGATATCTGTGAATCTTTTTAAGTTAGAAACCTAAAGTTTTAGCTGAATAGTTTACTTGTTTGCTATTTCTGATTACTTTATTCGGATGACACAACAGTGAATAAGAGACCTTTCGCATGTTCACACAGACCCAGTTCTTCGCACTTTCGCTAGCATCCTCTTTTGAAATCGCTCGCGATTCCTTGAATCGATTGTCTGTTAAACGAGATATTGTGAATACGACGAAGATAGAGCATTTCCTCTGAAAATACTGTCGAGTATTTGCAAAATTACAGAAAGTTTGTGGGTAACATGTAGAAATAAGTCATTGAACAAAAACAGTTAAGTACCATTTTGAGCAACTTTGAATGTCTGTACTTCCACATTCTGTTCAATATTTAACGTTCGGTTCAATCGATGAACAAATTTAAACAGCAGTTGTACAAATTTTTTATTCAAATTATTCAATGGAAGTTTGAATATTTTTATTCGATGTTTGTGTTTAATGTTCAACGTTCACAGTTCGGTTAGGAAATAAATTTAAATACCTTTGTTCAAAGTTCAATGTTAAGCTCGAGGGAAGAATAAAAAGTAAAGAAATTCGCTGATCGTATGGAAGATTAATGTCTCGAAACAATTTCATTTGCGTTCGATCGTGAATAAGAAGTATAACAAGTTTCATTTGCCGATCCATTCAATCCTTCTCCATCTTCCTTTTCTTTTAATGAAAGACCGACATTAAATCTTTGTCACTTTGTTTGTCGCAGGAGCTGTTCTCGGAGTTGCAGTCCTCACAAAAAAGTGCCTTGCCACCCGACACGTTACGTCGCGCCCTCGCCGAGAGCTTTCTCGATCAGCAAAGGTTTCAGCTTGGATTTATGGACGATGCTGCGGAATGTTTCGTAAGTACCACACACACACATACATATATACATACATACATGCATAAAAAAACACATATATACACACACATACAAAGACAAATAAACATATATAAGTACATTATTTCCATCTGTTTTCCTCGACCTCTCTTGTTAACTCATCTTAGTGTCTTTCGTATATATTTTGCCACGTAATAAGCGTCATGCTGATTATTAGTTACCTACATAAGAAGAAGAAGAAAAAAAAAATAATAATAGTAATAAAAAAAAAATGATAAAATTTGATCATTAATGCCATCAAATCTTTTCACCACCAACCGCGATATAATAGTTTAATGGTTCCTAGCAGCGGTTAACAAGCCGAGCTTTGAACGATCCTTGAGAGATCGGCAAATGCCGACGAGAGTCCACTTTCTCGTTTACACCGTGGTCACGTTTAACGCAAATATGTATGCATGCGTGTGTCGACATCGATCACCAACGGATAACACCATGAAAGTAATTGCGAACTCGTAAAGTCGATTACAAAGTTTTCCTTCTACTTTTGCTGACGAAGTATTAAATGAATGAAGGACGATTATCTCTGTTGAAAATATTTCTTTACGCGATCCAAAGAAAATTAAAATACATATTTAATGCCGGCCGTGTATACTTCAATTCGATGAGAATTTCAATCGTGAAATATATTTTCCAGTTATTATTCATGATTTATTTGACATACGATTTAGTTCGATGTGCGATGTAAATTTTGATTTTATTTTATTTTACTTTATTTTATTATTTCTTTTTTTTTCTTTTTTTTTTTAGGAAAATATTCTGCTACGTATTCATTTACATATAGCCAGCGGACAAGCGGAGGACATGTGTAGTGCTGGACATTGCGTGCCACATCAAAAGTTTGCCATGACCCTCGTC
This sequence comes from Vespa mandarinia, assembly GCF_050613455.1. Taxonomy (NCBI): domain Eukaryota; kingdom Metazoa; phylum Arthropoda; class Insecta; order Hymenoptera; family Vespidae; genus Vespa; species Vespa mandarinia. Next base: position 5,947,502 of record NC_140813.1, on the reverse strand, counting down.
GAACAAAGCGTTTGCGGTGCGTGTGGAGCCACCTCGGAGCCTTTGCCCTTTACGCAGGTTCGTCGACGTCCCTTTTACAGTATCATATAATTTATTCATAGCTCGAAGCTACATATATATCGCCGAATCGATAGAGAATATATTATGGGAACCTTCAAAATCGTATTAATCGAATCTATCCTTTGTTAATTCAGTTTGATTTAATCAGAGAGAATTCGGGAATTCTCTCGAGTAGAATTCGGGAATTCTTTCGAGTAGAATTTTTCTCACGGTAAGAGATTCTCAGGTAAAACCAATATGGCGAATTTTTGCTGAGAAGGATTATATACCAAGAATACATAAACCAAAGGTTCCAGGGCTAGAATAACCTTTTTACTGCACGATTGATGAGCACAAGAAAGAAGAAGGGTCCTTGTGGGTGGTAAAAGGGTTCCCTGTAAATGCTAACGTAAAAAGGGGATAGAAAGGGTCCCTTTCTCGATGCGTACGGGATTTAAGTGATTTAAGCCGGAAGCCATTTTCACAGTCATTTTGAACCTCGGATTAGTCAATCATGATTTGACGGTTCATTTGTTCGATATTCAAGAGGGTGAAAGAAGGAGAAAGGATTTCTAGATGATGATATTCGTGTTATCTTTTGGAAAAAAAGAGATGTTAGATTATTCTTACGTTATAAATGATTCCTTTGCAAAATGCGTTTATTCGTCGCAACAGTTAAGATTGTCGCAACCCAAATACTTTTTCCTTTTTTGATCAATTAGAGCTCCCAATCGAGATACCCAACTTAGTTTCTAGACAACGTGCGTGTACACGCATGTGCAATACAATTTCATTGCTCGTTAAACTGAAACAGATATTCGTTGGGAAATCTTTTTTCTTTTCATTGGTGTAATCTGCAGGCGACAGTGATTATAAGAAAAATTCAGGAGAGCTTACTACCAACGTAACTACAAAAGGGCAATCGTAAAACGAAAGTGGCACGTTCGAATCTATCAATCAGGAACACTCGTGGGGACATGGTAAAAGTAATCGGCCATGACCGATGCACACGATGTATGGAGCCAGTTTGCAATATAAACTTTTTCTTATTTACATTTACTCTTGCCAAGAGACAAAAGAACCTTAAGGAAACGACTCCACCCACGTGGATTCGTGTCTGTATACTCTATATCGAATTCTAGGCTATTCTACGCCAGATAAAAATGTTTATTATGCCGCCTTTGAAAGTTTACAACGAACTAATGCTGATATATACATAGTTGTTCTACCGGTTGCGAAAGTCTATTCCATGGTAGAGTAAACCGCACAGATGTATTGTATTCACCGATTGAGAACGCGGCTAACTATCTCATAAGGATAATTGATTGGTCGGTCGTTAATATAATCAAAGACATTCATTATCTTCGATGTCGTCAGATAATTATGATACAAGTATGATTACGAATATATGACGTTAGAAATCTAGCTGAAACTAACGATCATCGTTAATTAGAAGAAGAGAGAGAGAGAGAAAGAGATATCATCATTATTGCAGATGGTTCATTACGTGTCAGCATCAGCATTAACGTCACAAGCTCGTCAAACTCAAGCTAACTCACGAACGAGTCCGGATCTTTTTGGTCAACTTTTGAGAAGAGCCGGCGGAATGGGAGACATTCGTGATTGTCCAGTAAGTGGATAAAAAAATTAATAGGAAATTTGTCTATTTGAGTCTTTAGACCTGTTGATTAACACGTTATATCATATTTTAGAGTTCGTGTGGTGCGAAGATCCAAATTTGTAGGACGCTCATAAATCGACCGGAAATAGTTTCCGTTGGGGTTGTCTGGGACAGTGAACGACCATGCTTAGAACATATAATGGATGTATTCGCTACGGTAGGAACATCCCTTCGGCTCACTGATGTTTTTCATAGCGTTGTTGATTCATCTTGGGGTGCCTCAACGATACATAATCTTGTTGGGGTTGTCACTTACTATGGAAAACATTACTCCACTTTCTTTTTTCATACTAAACTCAAGGTAAGCGCTGTTTAATTTTTATAAATAATAACAATGATTAAATACATTATTAAATTGATTAAAATTAACATCTCTATTTAATTTGTTCAGGTTTGGATTTATTTCGATGATGCCACAGTTAAAGAAATAGGTCCACGATGGGAACAGGTAGTTGAGAAATGTAGAAGGGGTAGATATCAACCCTTATTACTACTTTATGCAACACCTGATGGGACTCCGGTAAATACTGAAAATGCTCCGAAAACTGTCACGCGATTTCCAAGTGGAAACATATTGAAAACACCACCGAAGAACAACGTTCGTAGATCCATCACACCTAGTCCAGAGAAACCTTCGATCAACAGTACAGCCAGACGTGCCATTACTCCTAATCCGGATAGTCCTCCTCATATTTACGCTCAACGAATTTACAGTGATTATCAAAATCTTACAGATATACAGAACAACATCTTTGATAATCAGGTTTGTTTCCTTTGCTAAATTGATTTATATACTTTTTATTTTTTAGATAAATTATTTTGTGCAATGAATAGTAAACATTTTTTCTTATTAAAGGGAGTTGATGTGGTTGATGGAGAAACCGAATCAAAATACATAAGCCGTAGAACAGTTGAGAGCGTCATGCAACAACAAAAGAAGCAACAAATGCAATTAACTAGAAGTCTTAGTGCTGGCTCAACACCTTCGGATGGGATTAGTATACCGGAACATTTGAATGTGCCACGAAGACGGGACTCTGGAAATTGGTCAGGTGATAGGAATAGTGCATCTTCAAGTTCTTCTACGACCATGGAAAATCCGTACTTGTATTTTGTCAATAAAGTTCAGAGAAACTCTGGAGTTCCTAAAAGTCCTACCAGTAAGTCTGGTGAATTATCCAGTAGCAGTAGTGGGCATTATGATGCTGGATATGATTCCTATTCATTGTCTTCTACGGACAGTCTTCCACTTCAACAGGGTCTTAAGCACAATCTACAAGTTAAGATCATTCAGATATTAATCAGTGATAATCATTTGATATGCATTATTCTTATTATTATATCAATGATTTTTTTATCACAGCTTGCACAAATTCCGGAAGGTTACCAACCTTCGTCAAAAGATGACTGCGAACGTCTTTGCAAGGAAACGGATGCTCTTTTGGACAAATCTCGAGCTGCCGAGGAAGCTGGAGATCTCAGCACAGCTGTAGCTTTGTGCAAAGCGGCTAGTAATAAAGCCAGAGCTGCGATGGAAGCACCGTACAATAACGATCATACAATTTCGACCGCAAGAATGAAACACAATACTTGCGTGATGAAGACTAGAAGCTTGCACAGAAGAATGTTACAAGAGCAAACATCAGCTAATGGAGAGAAAGAAGGTATGTGTGTAATTATTTTTCATGTTTGAGCTTTTAATAAAGACTTTAATTGATGTATGCGTGTATATTTTTAGAAGGAGCAGTTGAGGGTAGACATTCGAGAGAAAACAGCAAGTCTGGTCAACATTCCCGACAAAGTTCACGGGACAAGGGTAATCATTCTCGACAGAATAGTCGTGAACTGTTGGTGAACGCACCAGTAACAGTTGTGGAGAAACCAACGACGAAAAGTATCGAGATTTATGCGACTCTACCGAAGAAAAAGACATTAAGAAGTAAAGCTACAGCCGTAAACGTCATTGAAGACGAGGAGTATATGCTCCATGATCGTCCAATTCAAAGAACAGGATTGTTTGGACGTACAAAGCGTTGCGATGACGATAAGAAGGATAAGAAACGAGCTAGAAGCGAAGAGAGAAACAAAAACATATCAAAAGACTTTTCCATAGCACCTTCACGCACTTCACCCTCTCCGAAAGGTATCAAATCGATTGAGAAGCCAAAGGAAAATATCGAGGTCGGTACAACCAGAGTTTCTCAACAAAGTAACGTGAACGTGACTGAGCAAAAACAAGGTAAAAAACAGCATAAGATTCGTAGAAAGTTATTGATGGGTGGGCTGATAAAAAGAAAGAATAGAAGCATGCCTGATTTGCGAGAAGGACAGGACAATCAGGCAAGTATTAACGTGGAAGGTACCTCGAATACTTTGCCAAAGCAATCCGTGGACGATTCAAATGTTGGTTTAAAGGGTAACGAAATGGCGCAATCTTTGAGTGGTTATCTGTCCGAAGGTCATCTGGAATTTGCTGGCAATACCAACAATACTCTTGGGAATACGAGCAACCCAAATTTGGAAAGAAGTCGATTAATGAGAAAGAGTTTCCACGGTAGTGCCGGTAAAGTGTTACATGTAGCGAAGGTACCACCCCCACCTCCTGTTAGAACCACTTCTCAGCTTAGCAAGTCTAAGTGTTCGGGTGAAGTGCATAGCGATCAGCAAGCCGACAAGTCCACATATTCATCATCAGACGGGCAATGTTCATCTAACTCAGGAACAGGATCCCAAGATCAGAATAACAGCTATTGGAATCATATGAACAGTGGAAATTCGTCGAATTCATCGAATCGTAATTCTAATTATGCTGATTATTCGACGGAATCGCATTCCTTACCTTTCATTCCGTCTTATGGTATAGAACAAAGCGGACATTCTGCTAATGTTCAGACTAACTATAACAACAAGCCTAGAATTCAGGACGATGTCGTTCAATATGCTAATGGTATTCTTTATGAGCCTACCTATGTAATTACTCGTGCAGATGTACACAGCGAACAAAGTCCTATAAAACAGCAAGGTTCTTTGGATTCTCTTCCACCATATCCGGAAAATGGAAACGTTTCTCATTCAAGACAACCGAGCGAAGAGTTCCCGCCCCCTCCATACCCATCCATTCATTCAGTGTCACATTCCAGACAAGCTAGCGAAGATTTTCCACCTCCACCGCCACCTATCGATGAGACTAATATTGGTCAAGAGAATCAACAGCAATCACTTCAGCAGCAGTTCGTTTCGAATCAGCAACGTCAACACCGATTAGAGACTCAACAGATTAGTACTCTTTTTACACAATTGCAAATGAAGAACGAACAGATATTAGCTTCGGATTCGAAAGATTTAAAAACGAGTGAGGAACAGGAAAAAGAAGAGAAATCTTCGAGCGAAACTTGGTTGAAGGAATTACAAGCTAAACAGGCAGAAAAGAGAATGAAGAAGCAGGCTTCACTTGAACAGGACATACCAAAAATTAGATCTCCATCTGTCAATACGAATCAAATGTCGAGCATAGCAAGAAGAACTAGCGATTTGATGATGAATAGTCTTGGATATGATACGGTAGGTCGGGATGTTACCGATTGTCCTAGAGTAGTATCATCTGTCAAAGACATGGCAGCAAGATTCGAACAGAACAAGTTACAAATCAGCTCAAAAGTAGAGCCTGAATCTAAAAATCTTGTAAAACAACCCAATTCAAATTCTATCGCTACTCCTGCGATCGATACGTCACACGAACATCAGCAAGTAGAGGAAACGCGATTGAAATATTCTTCAGATAGTTTAAACGCTTTCCCTAAAGTAAATAATTTCACGAATCAACCAATTCCAAGTCCAAGCTTTGAATCCACGACCGATCAAGATACTTACATATCAACAATGACTTCTGATAATTCCTGCAGTGTCCAACAGAGTGGATTAAATGCAGCCATTTTATCGATGTCCTTAACATTACCACATGAGAATGGATTACCTATCGATTATCCTGAAGATGACATTAGCGAGGTCGCCATGCAAAATACTATTCAAAACAAAACTATACTACCGAACGAAGAGGATATCGAATTGAGAAAAGTTAAGAGGAGGATAGGTAAAAAGAAGAGCGTGTCATTTTGCGATCAAGTAGTTCTTGTTGCTACAGCTGAGGATGACGAAAAAGACTCATATATACCTAATCCAATTTTGGAGAGAGTTTTACGATCTGCCATGAACAAGCCAGAATCTGCTCAAGTACTTCGTGAAATCAGGAATCTTCAGGAAGCTGAGATGAACAGGGAAAGTACACCAAGATTCCAGCAACAAACTCTTCCTCTTAAATGCGAAGCTGACAGTGTGCCGGCCACACCATTCCAGGATCAATTGAGAAGTGTCAATCCAATTTCGATACCTGAAAATGTCAAGCCGACATTCGGCAGGCAAAATTCTAATGACTCCATTGGTTCAATAGTAGACAAAAAAATGGCTGGATCTTATAATACTGAAACACAGGATATAAGTAGAGAAACGTATCCGGGTATGATTATGCCTGGATCAAATCCACCACCAACTTCATATTCTCCACAACTTCAACAACAAATACGTTACTCTCAAAATGGATATCCACAGTATTTGCCATCACAATCTTCCTACACGCAAACTCAAACGTCGCATCCTAGAAATCAAAATGTTCCATTATCACAAACACAGAAGCCAGCTAGTCCTTATCCAACACAGATGCATGGTAATCAATACATACCGTCCGTGTCTCAACAGCAAAAGAATTTGTGTCAAAAGAACACTTATCAGAAGTATTATCAATTGGAACAGCAACACAATCAGATGAATAAGCAATTGTCAGCTAGTGGTTTACAACAGCATCAAAATGGTCTTAATCAGAGGATTTCCAATCACAATGCCAGTCCGATAACTGTTCAGTATTCTCAGCAACAATTGAGCTATCCCTCAAATCAATCGCCAAGTCCTTATCCAAATCAATACCCTCATAATAATTGTCAGAATTATCCTTATCAATCAGTGCCTCAATCAAATAGAATCAGTCAATCATTACCTCAGTATCAACCACCACCTAATCCATTATCATCGACGACGTTGTCTTATCAACAGAAACAACAGAACGTTCATAATTATCAACAGAGGTATGACAATTATCAAAGACCACCGCAGAAGGATCAACAAAACGTTTTAGCACCTAATCAAACTTATCCTAATCCTTTACAAAGTGGACAAATCCAATCGAATATGAAATATCCAGCTTATCAGCACCCACCTCCTCCTAAACAGAACAAACAAATCCATTTTCTTTCTAGTTCGAAAAGTAGCTCACCGATTAACCAAACAACGTCTTCCATGCAGAAACCAAGCATAGTTACTTCGTTATCGTCTAGGAGCGTACTTTGCGATCTCTGTCGACAAAAACAGGTGATCGAACCTGCGAAATATTGTTCCGATTGTGATTTCTACATGGCTCGTTTCCAGCCAAAAAATTGAACTCGTGTCCATAGTGTCAACTTAGAATTCGTTGTTAGGTGTTAAGTCAATAGACTGTATGGAATAGTGTTCTTTGTTATGCAAACGAGCTTGTGACTACCTGGCATCATATATTATTATTAATCCGTAACTAGTATTAGTAGAAATTTTGTCACGTTGACAATATGATAGGATTTACGATATGATAGGATTTATTCGAATTAATTCAAAACTTTGATAGATTATTAAGAAGTAAAAAATAAGAAGTTATCAAACTGAAGAGGCCAGAAAAAAGCAATTGCTGTAATCTGATAGATCCCAATTTACCAGTTACGAATTAAAATAATCATTCTGTATATACATAAGCTAATTATTAGATTGTGTAATATCGAATCAAAGACCTTCATCGAGCAGCTATTAACTCATTGACATTCGTATTATTGTATGTGTATTATGTATATTATTTTTATAAGTCTTTTAGATTTTTCTTTCTTTTTCTAGTTGTACTTTTCTTTTTTTTTTTTTTTAATTCATCGCCATACGGTAACGTAATTCATATACCGTATAGAGGTAGACAAAATTTGCGAACCGCATATGATTCTGTTAGTTTAACAGAAATTCATTTCTATAATTTTAATTATCTATTGTGTAAATAACTTACACTATCCTTTTCGAATTTTATAATATAGCGTTACAAATTATTATTATCGAACAGTTTTGTCAATTAGAATGTATTTCCGAATCTGTTACAAACAAACGATTGTATTACGAGATTAGTTAGTTGAAAGAAAATACAGAATTGTGATACTAGCAGTGCTACGTAGAACTTACTCCTAAGTTAGGATAAAATACGTAGGGAGATAATTCGGATAAAGATAATTAGAAAATAAGAAAAATAGAAAGAGAGAGAGAGAGTGAGAGAGAGAGAGAGAAAAAAAAAGAATGCATGTGTATATGAATGAGTGAGGTAAAAAAAGCCTTGATCTCCAAGTAAGCGTGAATTTTATTTTGTGTTAATGAATGTTAAAATGTTACATATTATTGTACTTATGTATCATGTTATGTCATACTCTCGTTTAGATCAATGTACAAACTTTCGTTTTATTTTACTTTATTTTTTTTTTATACTTTTTGTATAAGTATTTTGTTTTAAAAATACTTTATCTTTTTTTTCTTCCATAGACAAGTGTTTACTTTTTCTGCATTATTATTTCTTTTTTTTATTTTTTTCTATTCCAAACTGCACCCATCCACGATATTATCAAATTTCAGATTCGAAGAAGTTGGTAATTGTAGTTGTGATATAATTTTTATCATTAAGGCTGCTCACTATCCTTGTTTTTTTATAATAGTTTATATAATAATTTACGCCAACAAAGAATTCAGTTTCAATAGTTGACTGAATTTGATGAAAAACTTATTTTGAAGGCGATGGTTTTATCGAAGAATCGTCTTTTTCAAATTATGAAAAAATCCATTTCTTGTGCATAAATTACTTTGGAAAAACCGATACTTTTTTGACACGATTTCTATACGAAAAAAAATATGAAGCTTTTTCAAAAATTTGAAAAAGTCGAATCCTCGTTTAAATCTTCATCTTTAATATAAAATTTTGTTCATCAAAATTGAATGAAAAATTATGTCCAGATTTATTGATGGTGCAAACATTGCTTTCGATATTTTTCGTGAAAAATAAGTTCTATATAATGGCATCCTATGAAATCTGCGGAAAAAGAGACGAATCACGACTACTATTAATTTTATCCCCACTACTACTAATTTTACCCTCACTACTACTAAATATACCTTCACTACTAATTTTTATATCACATTTAAGTGATGTATATTCTGTTACGGTGAACTAGCTTATTTCCTGCTTGCTTGTGTATTTGCATAAAACTGATGCTCAAATTTTCTGATTCATCCCAAAGGAAACGCAATTCTTATATGAAGAAACTACGGTACCCATTCAGTGATTTTGTCGATTATTTTCTCAAAAATAATAATTAGTGAATACTTATATATTATACATTACCTTAATAAAAATTAAATATGAGTTTGCTTCTAAACTATTTATGAGATAAAACTTTCAGCGTTATTTTTTATATGTTTTCTATTTCTAATATTATTACTATTATTATTAATCCCATAATAATAATGATGAGAATAACAAGCAGAAGAAGAAATATATTCTTCTAATATTGTATATATAAACATTCTAAATCGTATATGATGACGTTAATTTATAACAAAACCGGACCATATTGTATCGGGCCAAGGCAAATCAAATTGGTGAGTATACATTTTACATTATTATTATAATTTAAAGCTCAAAGCAATATCGATTAGCAAAGAAAAATCAAAGATGATATACCACTCAACGAGAATTCATGTGTCAAATCTAATCGTAGATATTTAAAGCTTGCTTGACTGATAATTCTGACACACAATCACATAAATATCCTACCGTATACCTTATCCGTATACGATTAGCAATGAAATATGCATCCATTCGCCTAATAGTACTTACATCGACTTAGATTTCGATATATCGCAAGTAGTACCAGTCCAGGTCTTACCATTTAGAGTTTGTTGCTTATATGAATTCACGGATTAACGGTAACTTTAAAATCCGCGTATCAAGATGCCTTTCCGTCTCGGGAGCTTTAGGCTTCTTAGCTAACAGGAGATAGATGAAATACCATTTACGGAAAGTTCCATAAACTGTCCGATACCGTCAGCTTATAGATATAATGGACTATTAAGCACGACCGGTCGTATTTTTGGTATATCAAAAATCAAAGCGTGTAGTCTTCGATAGGACTTAATATCGTGCTCGTGCACATGCACGCAACCTGACGACAACCCTGACGCAACCTGACGACAAATGCACGAGTGTTCCTTCTGTCGTAATCATATGGTAGAAAGGATATCTCTTCGCATGTAGTGAGGAAAGATTAAAAAAAAAACTTCCATGTAAAAATCTATATCCTCGATGATGAATCTTGGCCTTGGACGATGAATCCTCGCTGATAGGTCGGCCCATTGTTGTTGGAATGCATCCTCATTTATAGGTTCATCCTTTCACGAAAAATAGAAAGATGATATAAAACGCTTGCGAGCATGAAAATGGAAAGAGCTCATTAGATGCAAAGAGATATCTATTCTATTACTACGGAAGAATTGGATATTTTCTGTCGACATTTGGATTGCGTCTGGATTATTTCTTTCCAGAGTACGCGAATTATATTTCTCTAAAAAGACTAAATTAAATTTTTTTTATATCGATTGTATCTTACGATCTTTTTCGTGCATCTAAGAATAGTTTTTGTTGTTTAAATGTTAGCAAAATAATATTATTTATTTTATTTATTATTCCCTTCTAAGTTCGCGAATTATGTTTTTCGAAAGATTAAATTGAATTTATTTTATATAGATTGTATCTTACGATCTTTCTAATGTTGATAAAAATGTTCTATTATTTAAATGTTAATAAAATAATCTTATTTATCAATGATTCCTTTTCGAATTTAAATCTATATATATTTTGCACAGTTGATTTTATTTCGATAGTACTGCAAGATTTACTTCTTGTATCTATACATTTTAAAATCATCGTTTCCTTAATCTGCAAATATCACATATAAATCTATGTTTCAATTAATGTAATTTCGAAATATTCATAATTTCTAACATATTCCGAAATCTATATTGAATCAATTATATCAAATATAAAAACATTCTTAATCTTTAATCTTTCTGTAATACGATATAAACGAAGAACATGATATATATTTAAACGTTCTTAATTCATCCTCATATGCATTTTTACTCAATGCAGTTCCAATTCAATTGCCATTTTTTATTCATTTCGTGATTTTAAAAAGCCAAAATTTAATGACACTAATATAACTTGATTTTATAGAAAAAAAAGAAATAAGGAAAGAAAAAAAAATACATATATATAAATTACTTATGAAAAATAAAATTCTGAATGTAAAGTGAATTTAATATTAGGCTAAAATTATTGTATGTTTTATGCATGTTACGAGTAATATAATGTTTATATAAATGTGTTTAAATATTAATCTATCCCGTATTCATTATACGTCGTTTAAATAATTATAGTATTATCGAAAGTACAGGTTAATTAAACTTTTTTCGCGTTTTTAAGTTATATTTCTATAGCTATCGAATTTTAATGATTAATTTTGTTAGTTTTAGCTAATATAATATCCGTTTAGGTAATTTTTAAATTCCTATATTATATTTTTAATATTTCCATATTTCAATATAATAGATCGAAAAATTACATGCTTCGTGAGAGTGAGGAGGCCATTGTACAGGTGACGTACTGCGCATGCTCGTGTGTTTATTTAGTCTTCTTGCTATTGGTGATACCATCATTTAGAATTATTTTGTCATATCATTTGCAGCAGACCTTCGTCGTCTCCTTAATTACAGGTTATTAACATATTCTTTTTTATCGTACATCTTCATTTTACATATCAATCGATTTCTCAAAATGAAATTTTTACACATGTATGTTTGCAAGACGTGGGTATCGTTTTGTTTAAAAAATATCCGCGAAAATAAACTCGGCATTTTGGCTTTTTCTTTGGAACTATGACATCATATTTACTTCTTAGATTTACCAACTTTATTTTCGAGATATCGATACTTTTCTTGTCCTTTAATGATGCTCTAATTTATAATTTTTCGTTAATTAATCGCGTTCGATTGTATTTTATCATATATACAATTTTCGTACATATATATACACATACATACACACATAGATATGTTTCTTACGGTCAGATACAAATATCGATAAATCTTACACGCATATATAATCGCATACAATTAATTTTTTACTCTATATCGATATAATATCTTTCAATTTTCCGAGTAGCATACAAACTATGAAAACTACGTAGTACGATAGAAATAATCTTTGAAACGTAATTGTCTTGCACGTATACGTAAGTTTATGTTTTTAAATAAATATGGCTCTTAATAGAGTGTGTGTGTGTGTGTGTGTGTGTGAGAGAGAGAGAGAGAGAGAGAGAGAGAGAGAAAGAAAGATAGTATTAAAATATAGATAATAGCTTTAAATTTCCCCCTCTAATAATGTCTACGAATTTCCAGTCTTTGGCAATTATAAAAACAAAAATCAATAGCGATGTATGTATTTGTATATATATATATATATATATATATATATATATATATATATATATATGTTATTCAGAGACTTTAGAAAGTACATAGCAACAAAAGCAGATGTAAACTATCAAAGGACGATCGAGAACCTTGACTCGACCTTCTTGTTCGTTCGTACTAATGTATCACTCACTTCTCGTTCGGATACGTAGCATATCAGACGTGTTTAGACCTGCTCTCGCTTCGTTAATTCTAGTCTGTCTAGCTTTTCATTTATATTATATAGAATGTTTTATAAGTTTGATTTAATCATTTACGAATTATTAATCTTATTTTATATCATATTAGACTTCAATATATGTAGGATTTATGTGTTGAATAAGTAGATTTACACGTTATATACATTTTATATACGTCGCACATATTTATTCATATGAATTTAATTAATTTCATTCTATATTAATAATACTCTTGGATTTTTATAAATTTACAAATGGATCTCCATACGCAGCAACCTCCATGTGGTGAGATCCGGAAATCGGTATTGCGAACGTTTATATATTTTATATTATACAACGTACGCACTGCCGGGCCAATGGCTGACGTTCGGTGCATTAGATAATATTTTTGATAAAATTTTAATTCATTAAAAATTTTGTTAGCACATTTTACATTGTATTTAAATTGAATTAACATTGAATTTAAAGAATATTAAGAAGCACCGAGTACGATAAAAATTTAATTAAAGTATAATAGAAGTTACATTAAAATAGAATAAAATTTCAAGATACGTTTAATCGTTTAATTAATATTATGAAATATTATAATTTTAATGTTATTGTTCCTTGTCTAGTTTTATCTTAATGCTATATCTATACTGATTTATAGGTATCAATGCAATTAGTATATTTCTATGAACGTATCCCTATCGCGATCAGATCCATTTTGAAAAGATAGATACAACGCGATTTTGATCGTTTGCTTTTATATATATATATTCATTTATTTTAATATAGCTTACAAAGTTTTGCAGTTACATCTTTTGAATGGTATCTTTTTTCTTTTTATTATTATTCCATATGAAAGATGAAATACAATTCATAATTTTAGATCATGTAATTTGAATAATATAATATGTAATATTTAATACGATATAAATTGTAGATGTAAACGCCACAGCTTGCTTTAACAATTTTTCTTTAACAGGTCTTCAAATTTGTTGATCGCGCGCAATGCGATCATAGAGTCAGTGTTTGTGCGAAATAATTTGATTGTTTTGCAACCGAATGGGTTGTTTTAAAAATAAAATAAAGTCGCGAATTAGAGTCAGTGTTGTTCGCCGTTTAGAATTTCACGGTCGCGTTATTAAACCAGAAAAACAAGAATTTATGTCATATTCTTGTTAAAATGATTTGTTCGCCGCGTTGTTAGAATCATTAACACACTTTCGGCCGATTCGGTGGAAGAGGATTGCGTTGCGATAAATATTGTTATGGTCGAAAGTGTGAATTTAAAAATTCATTCTCTTCATCTTTATCAACGAATATAAAGCTTCGTCTGGATACAATCACATGTAAGTATATTTCTTTATTCTAATCATTATTTTCTCGTTCATTGTTTAAATCATATTTTTTTTAATCATTTTCATTCATTGAACATATTCCTTTGTAATGGTACATATAATTAAATTTCTTTTGCGATCCTTTTTAATTACAGATTAATCAACGATTCAACGTTTCATTGATTCAGCATTTCATCGATTCAACGTTTCATCGATTCAACGTTTCATCGATTCAACGTTTCATCGATTCAACGTTTCATCGATTCAGCGTTTCATCGATTCAACAATAATTTCAACCAACTTCACGACATCATTCGACCAACGTCGAGGGGGACGAGTGTTTTGGAGCCATCGCAGAACTTCTTAAGTAGTAAGTGAAAAATTTTAAGTTCCTCTGGTGCCCATCATGCCGAGGATGAAAGGTCCATATCGGCACGGGTTACTGGTTGTATTCGTTGATGTCCCATTGTCCAAAACGAGCAAAAGTGACCGTGATTAAGATTTTTGATTTTATTCACGAGTGGTTCCCTATATGTGTAGTTAGATCTTTTCTTGTGATTTTTTTATTATTATTATTATTATATATATTTGTATATCAGGCTAGGGTCTTCTTGTTTCAAAGTCGTTTAATTAACAGTGCTGTTAATTAGCACTTTTTTCTCTCTTCGTCTTTGCTCGCGATATTAATAATGAAATCGGGCATTCATTTACCCGATTTCGCCCAAATAAAGCATATAACGTGGTCTACGTTACATGCATTGCTTCGTACACTTAATCTATTTAATCGCGATTTACTTCGATATTTTGATATATCGATAATATATAAATGAGCAAGAAGACAAACCCCTTTCGCGACGGATAGATTCTGTCAGTCAAGTGGTGGATCATAATCCCGTTCTTTCATTAGAACAGCCATTTGATGAAAGGAATCGTCCGAGGTTGTTTTTTATATAAATTAAATATTTCAATAAATTAAATATTTTAATAAATTAAATATTTCAATAAATTAAATTTTTTAATAAATATTCTCTCATTATCCAATTTCATAACCGCATAATGTGTATGTATATATACGAGATATATGCATATTTCATACCTACATGTCAACACAGCTCTACCGCGGGTCGCTCAAAGGCCCTTATGCGGTGTGCAATGTAATAGAGTTGTATAAGGTTTTTTGCAACTCTAATTTTACCACGACGTGGTAACTATTATAATTATTATCATCATTATCTCCCTCCCCCTCTTCCTCCTTTTGTTTGAGTCCTTGCTAATAAGGTAAGCAATGAGACTCGTAGAGTCACAGCCCGTTTAGGCCTAGTTTATAAGTTAATCATTTTTTAGTTCAGGATTTTCAGCACTAATTATACTAATACCCGTTTCTCCCCCCCATGCTTTCTGCGTTCTCATCTATGCGTTTGCCCAGGTGTTACTCGTATGGGTGAGAAACAGTCTGCGTGGGTTTAGTTTTAATTTTTTTCCTTTTGGCGGCTGTCATTGTGCTGGTGATTGCACGGTGTACCTTGCACTTGTATGTGCGTTTTAGGTGGTGCATTGTACATCGTTTCGCGATAACTTTTTAATTAATAATAAATAAATATCTTATATTAATATCGTTTTGCATAATTACCACATGTTTCTGTGGAAAATTTTAAATACTCGTATATATTACTAGTATTCATATATATACTAGTATGTACTAGTATTTTTGCTTTAGTCATATATGCAATAATCATTAGCCGTGGCAGTCGATTACAGCAATTGGTACGTACTCCTAACACATTAGAACAATACGCGTTTGAACTGGGGTGTCGGAGGTGTCCCGGGACATGCTCTCTAGTGTAGGCTTTTGCACCCTGGTGGTATGTGAGAGAATCGTGGAGTGTATGTGTTGGTGTGAATGCTTTGCACTTTTTAAATATAGGTAATAGGCAGGCAGGTAGCATACCTTTTCTGAGTGAATGTACACATTTTATATAAGTAGGTAGGGACCGGAAGACTCTGGATCCGATTCTCACTTAGGAGTGAGAAGTCCTGTCTCCGGGGATTTGTGAAGTTTCAGCAAATTTTATAGTCATTCAGCATGTCTAAATTGTCTTTTATTCCTTTCTTTTTTTCTCTCTTTTTTTTTTCTTTTTTAGATTTTTTGCTGACACTTTGCATTGCGCCAACGTATCAGTATTCAAACAGTTCGAAAAACTTTGCACTCAATGAGAATATTAAATGCATCCCATATATTTTGAACTTAGCAAAGGATTTTGAACTTGTTTGATACTTAGTTATAAATTAACGCTTGCACTTCGCGATTCTTGAAATATTTTTTATATATTTTTTTTTTTTTTTATAAAATCTATATATTTATTGTGATCCTAAAATTTCATAACTGCATAATTTGTATGTATATATACGAGATATATACATATTTCATACCTACATGTCAACACAGCTTTACCGCGGGTCGCTCAAAGGCCCTTATGCGGTATACAATGTAATAGAGTTGTATAAGATTTTTTGCAACTCTAATTTTACCACGACGTGGTAACTATTATAATTATTATCATCATCATCATCATCATCCTACTTCTCCCTCTCCTCCGTTTGTGTGAGCCTTTGCTCAAATTAGAATCTACTTGCATATTTAAAATATTCCAATTCTCGTGGTTTTAACTTTTTACTGAAACTTTTTTATCTTTTAAGTGCAAGCAGTTAATCTTAGTTTGTAATAGGTTCAACGATTAGAATGAATATCATATCTGCTGGAGCATTCGATTAAATGTGCCTGTGTAATTGTGCACGGTTGGTGGATTCTTTGAGTCCATTGATTGTCCACAGGCTAGGATAGCTTTACGGATTAGTTCAAATATTTATCAAATATGAATCTTTTATTTTTATTTGTTTTTTTTTTTAAATAAAATAAATAAATAAAGATTGCTAGAAAATCGAGACGCACCCAGGTAGATTAGAAAACGCAGTTGAGAATATGTGTTGGGATTCGTCAGTGCCGTTTGGAGTGATTCATTCGCGAATTTTGTCATACCTCAGTGGTTATATTATTTAGAAGAAATCGATACTTTTCGTCGCAAGCACTTACCGCTCGTTAGGTTAAGTAATAAAAAGAAAAAGAAAGAAAAAAAAAACCCAGCGGAAACGTGTTTTTTACTTCCCAACTCCTTAGCTTGCGACTATTGCGTCTCGTTCAATTGCGTGCGTTAACACGAGTGGTTTGAGTCTTGTTGCGTAAAGTGAGATCAGGTCGGGATTAGGTCGGTTTAGATTAGGGACGATTTCATTCTTATAGTATAATCCATTGTGGCATGTCAATTTTTGCGGGTGCGTTGTTTCAAACGGTAGGGCGTTTTTTGATGCGTAATCTTATATTGCGTCGCACGTAAGGAATGCTCCAATGCAGTGGTTAGGGCACGAAGCAAGAAGAGGCTATATGCTGAAGAGGCCCCCACAAATTGTGGTTCAAGAGGGCAACTATCGACTACAAGTCATTTTTCAAAGGTGATCGGCATGTCGAACCCTTCGTTAATGGCTTATGGTCTTATGAAAATCCCATTTACCTTTTTACCACGTTGTCACTTATGCTCGTAGTAGTTTGATCCTGGATGGAGATGATGGACCATTCCATCTCCTTATTACGGAGTTCCGCACTCGCGTACGGTCTTTGCAATTAGAGTCAAGCTTTTGCAATATCATTATTAATTAATAAAGTTTTTGCATTGTTTTTCTTAAAGTAAAGTCGAGTCCTAGAGTTTTTTAAAAGTTGAGTCAATTATTCATTTTAAAGTATAGTCAAATCCCTTGCATTTTTTTTTCTTTTAATTAAAGTCCTCCCTCCCTTTACATTTTAAATTGAAGTCGAGTCATTGCACTTTTCTTTTTAAATTAAAGTCGAGTCCTTGGATTTTTTCCGTTTTATATTAAAGTCGAGTCCTTGCATTTAAAAGTTTTATAGTAAAGTAGAGTCTTTTTTTTGAAGTAGATTTTTTAGTTACAAAATTAGAATCACGCTCGTTAAATATTGTGTGGACGTCCGTTGCCTGCTGCAACATTGCACTCAGTAGTGCATCTGGATACCCAAGCATGTTGATTTTTAATTCAGAATAATCATATATTTTTTCTCTTTCATTTTCATAACTGCATAATGTGTATGTATATATACGAGATATATACATATTTCATACCTACATGTCAACACAGCACTACCGCGGGTCGCTCAAAGACCCTTATGCGGTGAATAATGTGAACACAGGCTTGTAAAACTATTTTTACAATTTCCTATTTTTACCACGAGTTGTAAAATGACTCATATGTGGTAACTATCATCATCATCATTATCATATTCATTATACTTTTGTAGTCTGATTATCCTGATTATTCTAATTATTATGATTATTATGATTGTTCTGATTAAAAATCTACAAGACTTGATGTACACATCGGAAAAGATATGCCTGCATTCAGGAATGCAGATGAATATATTATAGCGAGGATATACATTTCTCATTCAAAATGATCAAAAATGAATGGATGAATGCACTGATAAGGATAATTCATAAAAGGACATATAAATATTTTTGGTCTCCGATGATATATTTGTTTTTCAATATATTAAACTCATTTGACAATAAATAAAGAAAATTTCATATTATTTCATATATAGTAATTGACTGATATTTAAATGGTGCAAATGAACGAAAGAAATTTTGGATTATTTTGATAAGAAATATATAAGTCTTGTTAAATGAATGAAATAACATAAATGGAAGCCAGCACTCAGGAGTGCATATTGATATATGTCAAGGGTATACATTTTTATTCCAAAATTATCAACAAATAAATATGAAATGAGAGAACTACTAAGTATATATAAGAGAGAGAGAGAGAGAGAAAGAGAGAAAGAGAGAAAGAGAGAAAGAGAGAGAGAGAGAGAGAGAGAGAGAGAGAGAAAGGAAGAGATTATTTTTATTATATATATACATATATGAAAATTTCATACGAAATGCAAAAGAGATATAATGAACGATATAAAGATTATTAATAAATATTTATACATATGGGAATGAAATATGATTATTTTTTGGAATAAAAATGCGTAAGTCTTGGTATATAAATGAAACGATCGAAATGGCTTGCCTGCACTCAGGAGTGCATATGATAGGTTCACAGTAAGTACATGCCTGCATTTAAAAATGCAGATGAACATATTATAGTAAGGATATACATTTCTCATTCAGAAAAATCAAAAATACGTCAAGGAAAATGCACGTGTATATAATATAATAAATTAAAGAATATGATAAATAAATATTTAAATTTTCTAGTCTTGTAATATTATTGTAAAGAAACGAAATTTATCTAATAATAAATCAAGAATATTTCATACTCTTCCTAATACAGTGATATATTTATATTTAAATAGAGTAGATATAAATGAAAAGAAAATTTGAATCATTCTGATCAGAAATGTATAAATCTTGCTAAGCGAGCGATATGATACAAAAATAACAGCCTTGCACTCAGGAGTGCATAAATTATGTCAAGGATATACATTTTTATTCCAAATTATTTAAATTATCAAATCAAAAAGAATTCGTAGATATATAAAAAATTATATTTTTATTTTATATAAACATATGTGTGTATATATATATATGTATATGAAAGATTCATGAGAAATATGAAGCAGAAATAGCGAATGATATGATATAAATGATACGATGATTTTTTATTAAATATTTATGCTTAATTAATGAAATTATTTTTTGGAATAAAAGTGCATAAGTCTTGATATATAAATAAAACGAATGAAAAGGCTGTCCTACACTCAGGAGTGTAGACGAAAATAATTCAAAATAGGGACAGGTATGCATTCAGGAATGCACCTGAGAATACTCAAGCATATAGATTTTTATTTCAGAATAATTTAAAATTTTTTTATGTGATTATTACTAAGTAATAATTTTATACAGTTAGTAACCACGAGTTGTAAAACGAATCATATGTTGTAAACCATCATCATTATCATCGTATTATATAGATTCTAATTATTCTGATTAAAAATCTATAAAACTTGATGTAGTTAGAAAAATTAGGATCTGTTATAGCAAGCAGTAGCAGTGAAATAAATTCATTTAATAAATTCGTAAGAATAATGTGCAAAAATATATTAAAACTAAATTGTCTTTAATATATGTAATATTTTTATATTTATTCGTATTTTTCTCTTTTAATACTATTTCATATACATATGCAAAGTACATGGTTCTAGAATTGCGATATTGTATTATTATATTTTTTATAATTCAATAAATAAGAAATTATCATATATATTAATATATATATATATATATATATATATATATATATATATATAAATGATGTAATATGTATATCTGACATTTGATGTAACTGCTTACTTCGCGTTAATATAAACGTAATAATATAATATGTATGTAATCTATCGATTAAATCTAGATCTGATCTCGTTATGGATATATTTATGGCGATATATAAAATTGTGTACGCATTTTGTAATACAACACAAGGTGCAGTATACTTTTGTGCTCTTCCTTTTTTTTTTTTACGTGTCTTAATTGCTTAAATATTATAAAATATTTATAATTCTTTTTTCTTTTTTCACAACGTGTCTTGAATAATTCATAATTTGTATTTGTAATTGTATTAAACAATTGACAGTTTATTAAATAATTCTTTCTATATGTATATTTCTATACATTTATACATCAAATTCATTCATAATTTCATATTTTGATTTAAATGTAAAACGTGTTTTCTAATGCATCGAAAATTCGACATATTCAATACTAATTTTGTTGTTATTTTAATACTTTTTTCTTCTTATATATATTTATATATATATATATATATATATATATATATATATATAAAATATAGTTATATATATACATATAAATACAATATATATATATATAAATACAATATATATATATATATAAATACAATATATATATATATATATAAATACAATATATATATATAAATACAATATATATATATATATATATATATATAAATACAATATATATATATAAATACAATATATATATATATATAAATAAAATATATATATACAAATACAATATATATATATATAAATACAATATATATATATATATATATAAATACAATATATATATATAAATACAATATATATATATATATATATATATATATATATATAAATACAATATATATATATATATATATATATATATATATATATATATACATATATAAATACAATATATATATATATAAATACAATATATATATATATATATATAAATACAATATATATATAAATACAATATATATATATATTTAGTATTTGTATATATACATATATATATATATATATATATATATATATATATATATATATATATATATAGATATATAACATCCATATATATATCAATGGATTTTAAGAACAATATCGAACATAATATTTCAAGAGTTGTTACTATGGTAATAAGTGACATAAAAATAAATTAATAAATATTCTGAATGTATTATGTGAAATAGATTTGTGTTTCAGGTTTTACAGATGCTTTAATTGACAAAAGTCAAAGAAAAATAATAATGTGGAGATTTAATTAATTATTGAGGATTTAAATGAATAATTGGAATTATAAAAAATAAAAAGCAACGGAAGACAAATTGTCTGCAATTATTTTCTTTTTTATTCATTTGAAATATTCAACAAAATTTTTAATCAATCTAAACGGAGTTGATTTCTGTTTTAGGAAACATCATCTAAATTGGCAAGATCGGATTCTACGTTTTTGAGAAAATGTGTGCATATGTGTGCGTATAATTTTTATTTTAATATATGTTTTATATTCAGAAATAAAATTATAAATTTCTTATGACCACAGATCGTTTCTTCAGTATATAAAATTTGCATATTGATTAATAATGCTTTTTGTTTAATTATAAAATATTTTTGATGTTTTATGTTTATAGGTGACTGTGAACAGCTGAGTACTGATTTATTATATGAAATTTGTTCATTATTTTGATTATTCTTCTTTAATTATGAAATGTTTTCGATGTTATATGTTAAGATCATTGTTGATTTATAATAATAATTGTTTATAATAATTGTTTCAGTTGCATCTTGTTTAATTATTAAATGTTTTTAATGCTTATGTTTGCAGGTGACTGAATAGTTGAATGCTGATTTATTATATGAAATTCGTACATTATTTCGATTGTTTTTTGTTTAATTATAAAATGTTTTTGACGTTTTATGTTTACAGATGACTATGAACAACAGAATGCTGATTTATTATATAAAATTCTAATATTATTTCTATTCTTTCTTGTTTTATTATAAAATGTATGTATCAATGTTTTATGTTCACAGATGATTGCTGATTTATTATATGAAATTCACATGTTATTTCGATTGTTATTTCGATTTATAAATTATGAAATTATTTAGATATTTTATATTTACACATAGTTATGCTCTTTACATAATATTAAGAAATTATGTATAGAAGTATATGTTATATGATAATATAACATACGTAATGCAACAAAAAAAAAACAAATTGGCTAATTATTAATCTTACAAAAGATAAAATATTTTTGTTGTATTATAGACGATAAGACAGTATTTATATAATATTATATACTCTTATATAATTTTTATATAAGATATATAATCTATGTTTATGATAAGCACTCCGTCCTATTTTTTATTTCAGCATAATGGACATCCAGTTTAGTTTAATGGGAATAGAATTCCTTATGATGGGCTCTATTCTTAACCGGTTAGGTAGGTCGATATCAGACGAATTCAAAAATTTTCGTCTAATCATGATTATTTAGAAAAAAATTTTTAATTCGTCTCGCGATTGATTTTCCTTCTTTCAAATTTTCAAATTATAATAATTATAATAATAAGAACATGTTATAATAATTTTATATAATTCAAAGCAATTGATATTAACAGTAGAGTCTTTAGCCCGTGGGTCTCCGTATGCAGCAACCTCCATGTGGTGAGACCTGGAAATCGATAATACTTGTCATATATGATTAATTCAATTAACATAAGTATTATCGAGCTAATGGCTGCATTTAAATTTAATCAAAATTTATTATGTATTCTATAATGACTTTTTTCTATCTTTTCGTATTATTCATTTCTTTTGTCTAATGGAGATATAGAAAAATGATTTTATTATTTAATATATTTATTATTATAACGTTTTTCAAATGATATTCACGTATGCAATTTAATATTTTTTTATTAATGTGATCATATAATTATTAGAGCGTAAATATATGTACGATTGCGTAGAGCAAACCATACGTACCTACATATACACACTCACACATATCCATCCATACATTCAGACACATATACACACACACACACACTCACATATATATATATTTATATATATATTTATATATATATATTTATATATATATGTATATATATATATATTTATATACATATATGTTTATATATATATTTATATATATATATTTATATATATATATAAATGTATAGTATTTACATTATATATTATATACATAAATATATATTTCAAGAATAGGGTTCCAGGAAGATACAAGAGCCCAAACACTAACTCCTCACCAGCAATTGGTACCAACGACAGGTTGCCTACCCTGCGCCAATGACGTCATCACTGTTTTGCGTCAACGAGTTGTGATCATATGTGTTTTAAGAAATCACTAGTACTACGCAAGCACCTAGAAGAGAGGGCGCTTAAGACGCCATGTTATAGACGGAGACTATAATCGGAGGTGTTACACGCTAATACTATTTTGAGGTTATAATTCTTTACGCTTTAGTAATTCTTTTTTAGATTTAATTATTTTATGAAATCATGCGCTGGTAAACGATTAAAAATGTTTGGGCACGAATTAAGTGACGAAAGTTCTTCTTCTCTACAGGTAATTTTAATTAATATACTTTTACGTATGTTTACAATTTTGATTTATATATGATTAATAGTGATTTTATTTTTGTTAGAAAATCTCAAAGAATATTGAATTCTACATAACTGATTTTCCAACACTTATTAATATTTCTTATTACGTCAATAAAATCGTATTAATGAGAGATGTCAAAGATGACACGGAAATGGTACTAATCAGTGCACCAAGAAGTTTTAATCAGAGCAACAAGTCTACGAATATGTGTATGCTACGAAAAGTTGTTGAAAGAAAAATGAACAGTAATGGGGAACGTATCGAACCAGAAAAAGGATGAAGAAGATTATTCGATGGAATAACAGCCAATATCAAAGAATTTCAACATATAAAAGGCAAACATATTTGTTCCAATTACTAATGCACTGTACAACAAAATTCCTTTCTAATGATGATGCAGAGCATATTGTAAACATTATTGGTATTCCAAGTTCAGATTTATTAGAAAGTAATTTGTATGTAAGGAGAGTATTACTGAATAACTGCCATTATATTGAAGGAGTTCTATTATCTAACAATATAATATAGTACCATTTCTTACGATATGAAACATATTGGAAATATTATGGATTGAAGAAGAAGGATTGAGAAAATTTAGTAGAATATTTGATAGGAAAGGTAGAGTTATCTGAAAAATTAAATCAGGTAAAAGAATGATGCAATGGCTATATTATGAAATAGCATAGTCGTAAAATTGAATTATATGATCAATTATAAATTATATATATGAAAAACGAGAATTTTTGGTCTACAAGTAGTTTTGATAATTTAGTTTTAAGTAGTTTTTATTAAGTCATGATAATATCAGATCAAAAATTTTATCTCTTATATTTGATAAATTTATTTAAACATATTACATACGTAAGTCGAGAATTGTTTATGTCAAAGTTTTATTAAAAATTTTAATTATAAATGTAGTAGAAAATGTGAAAATTGAAAAAGAAATTTTTTTAGAGATGATATATAAACGTTTTTTTCCAACTCATCATCATCTTTAAAGTTATTATTTTAATTATTTCTTTATCATATTCCAGAAAACATTTGACCTTTTCTAGAACAAAGATGTAATTAGATTCATACATTTTTTCTTTAACTTTTTCATATAAATGAAGCTTCATTGAAAGCTCAATTAAACTGTTGGGTTTAACATTCGTTAACTGAAATAATTTTTTTTTTGTAATTTTTGTATAAATATGCAATCCTCATTTATTTAGGTGTTTAAATATCTTGATAAATTTTTTACAATATTTGATATACTAATTACCCAACTGATTTAATTAAAACAAAAATGTTTGAATGACAAACGAATCCACTTAGTAATCAAGTTCCACAATAATATAATTTATCCAATTTCTGATACTCCAGATATTTAATTGGTAAGAATAACATTGTACCATGTTTGTAATCTTTTTCAGAATAATTAATTCATATGTCTAAATTTATTACTCATTGTTTTTAGTAAAAATAATATTTACATCAATAAAAAAAGAGAAGAAAATATCTAGGAATCTTTTTAACTCAAATCTTAAGTTTGTAAGACTTTTATACTTTTAAAACCTAACAAAAAGTATAAATTGGGATTGGTTAGAAATGAATTCTTAATGATACTAACATTCAAAAAATAAAAAAATAAAGTAAAAATAAAAATTTCAAATTTCGATATTAATTTGAAATCGCTTGGTTGAAGAAGAATCATTGAAATAAATAATAACTGTTCAATTTATATATAAAATAAAATTACATTTTATTGTTAAATTTTGTTATGTATTAGTGACGTCGAATAAGATAGGTGTTCGGCCGGTTGTCAGGTGGCGTTGCTGTGGCATCATGTCCGTAATGGCGTGTAAGGGGCAAAGTAAAACGTTGCAACGACGCACACGCGAGTGCGCTCCGTTTCGTCGGGTCGTTCGTGATTGAGAGAAAGAGGAAAGAAGGAAGAAAGAAAGAAAGAAAGAAGGAAGAAAAGAAAGATAGATAGAAAGAAAGAAAGAAAAGGAAAATAGAAAGGAACGAACGAAAGGAAAGAAAGAGAAGGAACTAGAGAAAGTATAGAAAGTTAGAAAGAGAGACAGACAGAGTGAAGTGTGTCCTCTCTTCTTTTGGTGATCGTCGAGTTGTCATAAAGTAACCAAGGAAGGAGACGTTTAGCCGCTTCTTCTTTGGCAATAGTGTGTCCGTGTCGTTAATTCCGTTCGCGTGATATACGTTTGATATCGTGCCATTCGATCCAAAGAAAATTACCCAAAGGAGACGCGAATTATATATACCGTCGAGGAGAGTGTCGTGCCTAGTTGTTTAGTGCAATGACGTCGGCGAGTGGAGGCATCCTCCCGTCGTATCAGAGACTGGCGAACGGCGGCGCGCCGGCGTCACTGTTTTCGAGACGTTCCTTCCGGCCGCGCGAAAAGTACCTGATCCTCATAGTCTTCTTGACGTTCTTAATCGTCTGCTTCGGCGCGTACTTCTTTCTCCCGGACTTTGGCGCCGGTGGTGTCGCAGTGGACAGCGTTTATCGCGTCTACCGGCATATGCAAAAAGCAGGGCCAGACCTTTTGATACCAGCACCACCTCGTCGTTCTTTTGGCGATTCATTCAACGATGAATCTTACTCATCTCATCATCCCAATGCCTTACCTATGCCACTTGGCCACGAGGCAGCCGGTAACCTCGACGTACATCTCATCGAGGATCGGTTGAAGCTTCAGGTGTGCTAAAGGAGATCTTTAAGAATTTTCATCATACGTGTTCTACTTTCTCCTCTTTTCTCTCGTTCTCCCCCCACTTCACTTCGCCCCCCCCCCGTTTACTCACTCATTCACTCAGTCATTCATTCGCTCCGTTCGTTCGTTCGTTCGTTCGTTTACTTTCGTAAAAAACGATGCGTTGAATATACGGTGAAATCACGGTCAAACGTCAAACGTATGGATGGAGATAAAGAGAGAGAGAGAGAGAGAGAGAGAGAGAGAATGAGAAAGAGAAAGAGAGGGAGAGAAAGCATGAGAACGAGGGTGTGAGAGAAAGAGAGAACATTTGCGTCACTTGGCCTCGACGTTCGTGCGAGAGAGAACACGAGTGGCGCTGTGTATACGTTCGTGCGTCTCCGTCCTTTCCCGTTTGTTTACGTTCGTTACCCCGATCTCCCGCGATGACGCACGAGTAGAATGCACGTGCAGACATGCGCTCTCTGTTCCGCACATGCGTGTTTTCGACGGATTGGCGGGAATATCTGAAGCTTACTCTTTTTTTTTTCTTAGCTTTTTTTTTTTTTACGTTATTCTTTAATTTTATCGTTTTTTATTAATCGAATAAATTCATTTCCCTTTAATTACCTTGAACGACATCATAATATAATAGAGTGAGTAATAATGGGGAGGAGGTACGTTGCATTCAATGAGATCGTTTTACAAAATGTCTTACGCTATTTTTTTTTATTTCTTTTATTTATTTATTTATTTTTTTTTTTTGATTATTTATTTATATTAATTCTTTTTATGAAAACAATCTCTTCGAGCGACCGTCGTCAAATTGAGAGGAGAAATTAGATGCACTTTGACGGATTAATTTCAGGC
>NC_140813.1:5892500-5912500 GCF_050613455.1 Vespa mandarinia | reverse complement strand
ACTACGTAGAAAAGTCTCGAAATGGAGTAATTTAAAATTCATCTAGAAATTTTTCGACCATACTATGCTATAATATAATGATAGAACTGTTTTTAACTTTGCATTTTTATTTCCTTTCTTTTTTTTTTCTTTTCTTCGTTTTTTATTTCACTCTTCGTTGAACGTAACAATCGAACGAATCTGAAAGGAAAGTCGTCTTTGAAAATTTCATTTCATTTTTGTTTGATAGGAAAGAAGATGAAGAAGAAATAGAAAAGAAAAGAATAAAATAGAAAACAAAATATAAAAGGGAAGAAGTAAGGGAAGAGAATAAAAAAATTACTTTCTACAGTCGCAAGTTTTTTCGGCATCGTTACACTACTGCTCGTTTATTTCGGTGGCCTGTACCGATAAGGGGTACGTTGGTGAAGTATTACGGAAGGCCGATAACTCCGCAAACAAAAGTGGATTATGACTTTTTCCATAGCCATCGTTCACGCCTTTTATTACACTCGGTTGGGTGCGTGTACGTTCGTATGTGGGATTTTTCATGCGTTTTCTATACGAATGATAGACGAAAAAGAGAGGTAAAGCTAAAAAGTGTATGTGTATTTTTATACGTGCACATGTATGCATGCATTCATGTATGTATGTATGTATGTATGTATGTACATACATATGCATGTATGTATGTATGTATGTCCGCTATGTATATGTGTTCATGTGTGAGAGTCCAGGGAAACGAAGAGGGAAAGATTTGCACCGGCCAAATTTGAATATCGAACTTGGAGCGCGAGTTATTACCCTAGATGCAAACGCCAAGCCCTTCTCCCTTCACCCTTCTCTACCTTCTCCCTTTTTCCCTTTTGTGTATATATGGGAAAGAGACGAGTCATTCCCTGCCGTTTCTCGATCGTTGTTTTCTTTTTTTTTTTTTTTTTGCTTCCTTGTTTTTTCTCCCTCTTTTTTCTTTTTCCTTCTCTTTCTTTGTTTTCTTCTTTTCTTTTCTTTTTCTCCTTTTTATATATATTTTGTATTTTTTTATTTTGTGCTTTTTTTTTTTTTTTTTTTTTGTTTTTCTTTTTTTTTTATACTTTTTTACTCCACTTCCCCACCTCTCAACTTCGCATTCAACGCGCTTTTCCATTCTCGATCGGTCATCGCCCGATTTATCGGTCCTTCGCGATTGCAAACAAATGGCGGAGTCGAAAACCCATGTACCATGGAAATATTATAGCGCCCGTTCGTTTTCTTTTCTCCGGTCGTTTCTGTCTAGCCTCAGGATTAAACTAGACAGCTTTCGATTGGTACATTTTGATTGGTATTTTTTGATTGATATTTTTTACATTGGTACTATGATGATTGAAAAGAAAATAATCGATCGTTAAGAAATCTTACGATATATGAAAATCTTTCAAAAGGGCGATTAATCAATTTGTAATTGTTAAAGGAGAATTTTCGATTAATTTAAAATTAATCGTTATTATAATTGTTATAATAATTATTCGATATTTCAATTTAAGTTATACGCACGTATACATTTGAATATCAGAGAATGGCGTTATATTACGGTGGAAAAGAAAAAGAATAGGAAAAAAAAAAAAATAGATCAAGTTACTAGAAATCACTCCTTCAGAGGGTCATCTTTCGGAAGTATAAATCAGTCGAGTGGAAAGAATTTTTTGTTGGCTATTCGGTGAAAGCTATTTTGGAAAATCGGCAAACTATAAATTAATGGACCTGTCCTGAACCGGTGTCGCAAACGTGCCAAAAGCTTTTTCACTCCCTCCCTCTCTTTCTCTCTCTCTCCCTCCCTCCCTCCCTCCCTCCCTCCCTCTCTCTCTTTCACTTCTTTTTTCTTTCTCTCTCTGACTCTCTCTTTCTGTTATATATCATGGACGAAGCTTTCCATTTCTCTCTCTTTATCTCAGTACGTCAAACGGATTCTATGGCGCTCGTGTTTGCACGAAATAGCCGTAATGATCAATATTAAATGGTCCAGCTGTAGATTGGGAGGGAGAGCACACACGTAACACTCGGTTAAATGCAAATACCCTGTACAGTGAGTTAGCGCTTCGTGCATTACCGTACTTTTTCTTCTCTCTCTCTCTCTCCCTCCCTCCCTCTCTCTCTCTCTTTCCCTCTCTCCCTCTCTCTTTCCCTTTCTCTCTCTCTCTCTCTCTCTCTTTCTGTTTCTCTTTATTCCTTGTTTTGTTTATTTTCTTTTTTTACCCTTTACTGCCTCCACATCTCCACTACGGAGATTTTCATATTTATTTTCTCATATTTATTCGGCTACCAAAGCGTCAGCGTCGAAAGAGAGGAATACGGTAATTAAATAATCTGGTTCGTGCCTACATCGAGAATTTTGCATTGCTCGGCCATCGTCACGTTATAACGAGTTCGATGGTGCTCGTTTCTCTTGTACAAAAAAAAAAAAAAAAAAAAAAATGAAAATGAAAAAGAAAAACAAAAACAAAAAGGAAGGAAAGAGAAAATACCTACGGTACGGTTCGTTTGTGTTTTCTTCATCAAAAATGTATGTACGAACGTATTTTCATTTGTACTGCAAAGGGAAAAATTGTAAGAAAAGACGGAAGTAAGGAAAATTGTATTGATTTCTGTCCGTGTTTTGTTTCTCTTTTTTCTTCTTCTTTTCTTTTTTTTTTTTTTTATTTCTTTCTTTTTTGGTTAATATAAATTCTCGTACTTTATGAAATTTCTCTTCATTTGTCGTCTCCATTTCATTATTGTTATTATATTTATTGATAAACAAGCCGCAAGTTTTCTATTCGTTCCTCATTATTATAAAAATCTTGTTTTGTGTGTGTGTGTATGTGTGTGTATTTGCAATATTCGATCTCTCTCTCTCTCTTTCTCTGTCTCTCTCTCTCTCTCTAACCTCTGCAAAGTATTTCAATACTTTATAATCAAGTCTCCCCTATGTTCAATTCTTTGCATTGTTGAGTATAAAGAATAAAGTTCATACGCACGTATGAGGAATTCTGAATTGAACGAAACGTTTGTGCAGAACGTATACCTGAAAATACAAATGAATGAATGAATGAATGAATGAATGAATGAATGAATGAATGAATGAATGAATGAATGAATGAATGAATGAATGAATGAATTTTGCGTTTTCCGATATAAAGTAGGTATATAAATAAGTCGCGTTGAAAAAACGTACTGTCGCGAATAGTAACCATTTCTTTTCCCTTTGAATTTAATCGTCGAAATAAATTCTTTTACCGTCGATTGAAATTATCGGGCAATAAAAACGTCGAGTAGATTATTGAATATCATGATCTTTCGAGGAATCGCGGAGGGGTTCAACTTCTTCGAGAAAGGTCGACGACTCATAATTAGAATCAACCGTATATGCGCTGGCGCATGGATCTCGAAAGGATTGTGTGTTACGAATTCGTAGAATATCACAGTGAATTCTTCGGAGGGCAAGAGTTCGCGATGCGTTGCGATGCGTCGATTAGCCGGGAGTACCTTTTTACTTTCGTGTCTCACCTTTCGAAAGGTTGCCAATTTGAAAGGATTTGCATTGCTCAGGAGTAAGAATTTCTAACGGTTTCTTTCACAAGAAAAAAAAAAAAAAGAAAAGAAAAAGAAAAAAAAGAAAAGAAAATTTTTTAAATGAAATATAATTCATATATCTTGTATATAATTAAGAATAAATATTTATGTACGTACTTATATCGGACATTTTTTTTTTCTTTCTTTCTTTCTTTCTTTTTTTTTTTTTTTTTCTTTTTTTTTTTTGAATAATCCAAGTAAGATAATCGTATATGGTTAGATATTTAAGTAGTATATCATTTTTACAAGATCGTCCATTTAAGTTATATACGTTAAACGAGTACTAATATGCAGTTGTTAATGCATATTTTTATGTTAACATTTGTTCAATAATAATTATTTCTCATAGTCGTTTGTAAAACGTTCGATCTTTTAACGATTTTAATTTGATAGGATGATCAATAATCAAACCAAATCGTTATCTAAGATTTACATTGCCGATAGAGAATGGTAACTAAAATGAAACACCAGTTGGATATCATTAAACATATTACCAGGGCGTAATCAGTGGAAACCACGACGTAATATTTGAACACGTCGCAAGCGGTTACCGCGAAAATAACTGCGTGAATCCAGAGAGTCCATTCAGCTCTGCTAATTATCCCGCCATCGGCTATGAATACGACCGGACCGAAATCCCGACCGCACGATTATAGCGCTGTCATTCATTTATTTCCTTCTCGCTTCGTCCCCCTTCTCCTCTCTATCTTTCTCTCTTTCTCTCTATCTCTCTCTCTCTTTCTCTCTCTCTCTCTTTCTCTCTCTCTCTCTCTCTCTCTCTCTCTCTCTCTCTCTCTCTCTCTCTCTCTCTCTCTCTCTTTGCCCAATGGGAGATTTTGATAGCGTTACAATTTGCGAAGGAAAGAGTTGTTGTATATTGCTTTAGAATGATACGCGTGGTTTAAAAATAATTTTCTTGAGTAGAATGACTAGGAATTTTTTTACTGTACGTTTGTTCAGTTTTTTTTTTATATCAGTGTATATGGTTTAAAAAATAACAATAGGACGATTGAAAAATGATTTAGAAATTTTTAACTTTTTATATAAGATATATTCCTGTATATTTCTGTGTTACACGAGATTTCCTTAATGGATTTTGTTTAAAAATAATATTCTTTACGATCAAAATGATTAGATATTTTTAATCATATTCTCATTTAGATATTATTAGTGTATTTATTTATGATTGATTAAAATGCTTAGATATTTTTACCGTGTACTTAATAATATCATTTAAGCTTAATAGTATCATTCAAATAGCTCAATAATATCAATAATAATTGATAATTAAAAATCGGCCCTACATGGAACTTGTTAAAAAGTAATAATTTGTTTGGAATAATTAGATATTTCTATTTGTTGAGATTTGAAATAAATATTTATTTATATAATACATCTGTGGTAAATTCTATTCGGGTAAATTCGATAGGTTAAATTTATTCTCAAAGAGATAGTTTACCGTTAGTTTGTATCTAAACTCATGATGATCCGTGGTAAGTATATATATACATATATATATATATATATATATATATATATATATATATTTATATGTATGTATGTATATACCACGAGTTCATCGATACTTAAGTGCCAGAAATTTTGTCGGGCACTTTCGCTCTCGAGTTGAATTCTTGCTGACTATCGACGAGGTCAGATCGTTGCTCTAAAACTGGTTCTCTTGTCTTGGAGAAATCGATTCTCTTAGATGTTCTTAGGATTTGTATTTCGTAAAACTATCGATCTATTTAATCGATTTAATCTTCGTTACATATATACATATTTTAATCTTCTTTTTCAGAAAATTAATGATAGTGTGTTTAATCATTATCGTCAAATTTTATTCGATTAATTAATATCTATTGACAGATGAAAATTTATGTTGAGACGAATTAATTTAAAAAAATAATTGTATGATCGGAACGATGAAAAATTTTTATTGTATATTTGCTTAAGACGAGATTTGGATAGTGTACAAAATTCATAATAATAATAATAATAATAATAATAATAATAATAATAATAATAATAATAATAATAATAATAATGATAATAATAATAATATTAATAATGATAGTAATAATAATAATAATAATGATAATAATAATAATAATAATAATAATGATAATAATAATAATAATAATAATAATAATAATAATAATAATAATAATAATAATAATAGTAATAATAATAACATGACATAGATTATTTGATAAAATTTCAAGTAAATTCGACCAATTAATTATTCATTTCGTTTTTCTTTCTCTATTATTCAAGCTTAGCTTTTTTAATCTGTTTAATTTTTAATCCGTTTATTCTTATCAATATAATAGAATAGAGAGAGAGAAAGAGCAATAATCTTTTCGAAGTGATATGATAACTCGTTGAAATGTTCATATTTTCGATTACTCCATTGACAAAACGAATTAGTTTAAATTAATTATTAATTATCTATTAAATTTATTAAAGAGCTTAACTTTTTTATTCTCTTTAATATCGCAGGATTATGATTTTAATAAAATTAGATATTATATAAAAGTTTTTTCGAAAAAAATGTTTATCACCCATAAAATATTTCCTTCTTCGATCGAATTTATCGAAGAAAGGGAATTTTGTAATAACGGATTGATTTCAATTTAATTATTAATATTTTTTTATTTTTACTAAAGCTAACATTTCGTAACCCGTTTAATATCACAAGATTACGATCTATCAATACGATCGAGCTAGTTACACAAAGGTTCTTTCAAAGCAACATAATAGCTCGTTGAAATGTTCGCCTTTATAAGCCAGCACGATCCCCAAACGGAATTGCTCAATCGAATAACAACGTTAGAACGTTACGACGTAAGGACGCTTTTCTTCTAAACGATCTCGATTTCGATCTCGGATCTCGAATCTCGGATCTCCGATTGCGCTTGACAACGAAGAACAACTTTAAAATGTTTTAAGTGTTATCTCTGGTATGTGACACTTCGAGTAATCTTGTTCACGGTAATCACGCTTTTCTTTTTTTCTTTTCTCATTTTTTCCGATTCATTGTTCTTTTTTCTTTCTCTTTTGGTCGAATGTGTGAAAACGATAAACCGTAGACGGTTTATATCGTATGTATATATATATATATATATACATGATGCGCCGAATAATTTCCGCCACGTTGGAAAGGAAAGTTTGTTCGAGCAGGAAATCGAGGTCTCTATTACACTCAACTTCCGCGGTCCGGAGGTCGATGGATTTACGAAAACGCGTTTAAATTTGCATTTCATTCCGGTGTTGAACCATCGCCAGAGAAATAGTGAGAGAAAAAGAAGGAGTAAGAGGTACTTGGAGATTGCAAAGAGAAATTATACGGATCTCGTTTCTTTCTTCGAGTTGATTCTTCTCGATTTTATTAAAGCGCTAAAATCCACTGTAAGTTTTTCATTTATAATAACATCCAACGGCAGACGATTATTTTCAATATTATAATAATATTTTAAGTAATGGCATAATTAGGCATTATTTATGATCGATCAATATTGATCGTTAGGTTCGTCAATTGGATCTATGACACATCATTTTTCAAACATTCAATATAATATCTCTAAATCAGATTAATCGTATAGAATGAAAATCTTAACCATAAATAGATCTTATATGAATTATTATTTATCATGGAGTTAAAAGTTTAAGATTTCGATAATATATTTCGTAATACCGTTTCATTATTGATCATTTAGAATCATCCGTTAGAGTTTTATCATTTCTTATTATCAGATCGGGTTAGTCGCGTATGGAATTAGAATCCCTTAATCGTAAGAAGATTTCAGATGAACTTTTTCCTTTCCTTCTCTTTTTTATGGAGTGTCCCCGTATTAATCCTTTTACCAAAGTTATTTCATCCTTTCTATTCGTAGGTTTCTCTCTCTCTCTCTCTCTCTCTCTCTCTCTCTCTCTCACGTCAGCTGAAAATATTTTACCTGCTCGGAACATCGTGTTGTATCTTAGGAAAAAGTACACGGTGGAAGTATGTCGACGTCGTTCTTCAATGTCGATCGGCTTCGAGAATACAAGAAATTACAAGATGCCTATCCGATGGTATAAGCCTAATGGTACCGATTCGGAGGCTATAAAGAGCGAAGTAAGTGCTCCCTGCCGAATCACTGTCCCGACTGACTGACTGACTGACTGACTGACTGACTGACTGACGGACAGACGGACGGACGGACAGACGGACGGACGGACGGATAGACGGGACCAAAAGCCGTTTCGTTCGTGGTAAGGAGAACATTCCATCACGTAGCCAGACAGACCGTGGACCGTCGTCCATCGAAATCGGTAGCCCTTTTGGGATCGAGAATCACTAACTTTGACACTTTTATCATGTGAATATCGACATTTAACGATA
Source organism: Vespa mandarinia (assembly GCF_050613455.1). Classification (NCBI taxonomy): domain Eukaryota; kingdom Metazoa; phylum Arthropoda; class Insecta; order Hymenoptera; family Vespidae; genus Vespa; species Vespa mandarinia. The sequence continues at coordinate 5,904,546 of NC_140813.1, read as the reverse complement.
TTAAACTTTCAAACATTTTAATTCGTTAATTCGTTAATTCGTTCGTTAATTTTTTAATTCGTTAATTGGTTAGTTAATTCGTTCGTTAATTATTAATACGAAAAGATTTTTACTATCTTTATTTCGTAACGTTTAATGATCACTTTGATTTTTCTTTTACTTGTTCATTTTTTATTTAATGAAAAAAGAAACCTTCTCCTTTTTTTCCCCTTCTTTTTTCCACCCCTTTTTTTTTTTTTTTTTTAATTCAACTCCAAACGAATCACTGAACGTTCGAGTGAATAAATAAATACAATATATAATAATGAAAATCAAGTAAATTGACTGAAGGTCATCGTTATCCTTTGAAAGATAGGATGACGAGGAGTCCTCTTTAAGCAAAAGGACTGCAACTCTCAAAGGAATGATTTGCTAAATCCTTTTCGTAATCGGGTTAGACCGTCTGAGAAAGATAGAGATAGAGATAGAGATAGAGATAGAGATAGAGATAGAGATAGAGAGAGAAAGAGAGAGAGAGAGAGAGAGGCAGTCTCTTGATAAGCCTCGCGAGAAGCTTTCCCAAGGCGTTCCTTCCTCGAACTTGATGCTCGGAAGTCACGTAGCGAAAAAATGGCTTAATCTTGGAAGTCTCTTCTCAGTTAAAATATCTCTTTGTTTAAATTATGCTACACACCTATATAACCGCTATTGGATATGTTTGAATGTCGTGTCGTTTTTTTACTGATTAAAAAAAAAAGAAAAAAAAAGAAAAAGAAAAGAAAAAAAAAAGAAATGAAGAGAAAAGAAAAAAAGAATAAAAAAAAAGGAAGGAGAAGAAAAGGAAGGGGGGGGAAATTCTCGCGACAAGGTCAATCCCCTTTATATCTCTTTGACATTCTAAAGACACTCTCGTCAACGAACGTGCTAACTATAGCGATCGAACAGGTTTCTTCTCGCATCGAGGCGCGGAGAAAAGGTTCCCTTGAATCGAACAGGTGTCGTTGGATGAGGAGCAGAAGGACCGACGACGCGACTAAAAAAGGGAGACACGCGAAAGGAGCCTCGAGAGGCTAGCGGTGTATCCCTTTCCCTTCTCTCTCCTCCCCCTTTCCCTTCTCTCTCCTCCCCCTCTCTCGCTCTCTCTCTCTCTCTCTCTCTCTCTTTCAGTCTCCTTCTTCTTTCTCTCTTTCTTTTTCTTTCTTTCACTGTCCCTGTACCGACATTCCAAGATTCTATATGTCCTTAGATACTAATGAACGGTCTTTAGAACCGTCGTTGTTTTCTCTGGAGTGAACATGCTTTAGTAGTGAGTGCTTTATATCAACGGTACTTCTCCCTTTTATAAGATCCACCATGTGTACCGTCGGTTCAACCAAAAGTCAGACTACACACTAGTCTTCCTTAACTGTTTGCTTTGGGATAATGATGTAGCCTTTCTCTCTGTTCTCTCTCTCTCTCTCTCTCTCTCTCTCTCTCTCTCTCTCTGTCTCTCTTTCCTCCCCCTTTCTTTCTCTGTCTGTCTATCTGTCTGTCTGTTTATCTGTCTGTGTCTGTCTGTCATTAACTTCCAACTCTTTTTGAACGATCTTGGTATACTAACTATGAAGAATTCTCACTGGGAAAATATATTTTAAATTATCGAATGTATCTTTGAAGTTAGACACGAAATACAGATATAAATGTATTATGCAGGTTTTAAAATGAAAACTTTTATAATCGATTCGTAGCGATCGAACGATCGTGATTGTCGTTGCTAATGGAACGATCGTGATCGTCGTTGCTAATGAACGATCTAACTTAAAGTAAATTATTGACCATTAACCATCCCTCTTTCTCTGTCGGTTTCATTTTAAAGAGAAAAATTGATCGAATCTCCCAAGTACACCTATACGAAAGATCTAGTAATTAATGAAAACTGTTGCGAGTTCAATCTAGTGCACGAGATGCTGCTTCGGGCTAACTTGGGAACTGATAGAAAGAGAGGGAAAGCAAATCTGTCTGTGTTGTATTTGTATTTGTATTTGTATTTGTATTTGTGTTGGTGTATAGTGTGTACGTGAGATAGAGCTTGGCCAGCACATGCTACGAATATTAATGTGCCACTGTTCATTGTCTCCTAGCTCATATCTTCATCGACTTTTTTCATCTCTCTCTCTCTCTCTCTCTCTCTCTCTCTCTCTCTCTCTCTCTCTCTCTCTCTCTCTCTCTCTCTCTCTCTCTCTCTCTCTCTCTCTCTCTCTCTCTCTCTCTCTCTCTCTCTCTCTCTCTCTCTCTCTCTCTCTCTCTCTCTCTCTCTCTCCCTTTCTCTCTTCTGATACTATTTCTGATCATTTTGGCACCGATTCATTTCTTTTTATAGACTTGCTTTTCTCGTCCCTATGCATCACAATGAATGACCAATTTATGATAATTCATACTTAATCTTTGTTCAATATCATAATAGTTAATTAAATTTGTTATAGATAATTATTAAATAAACGATATCTATTCTTTATTATATATATGATTATTTAAATTAATGATGTGACCACTGGTCAACAGTCAATGTTCTAAACGATACAATAATTATGTATTATTGTTAATTGTTAATGATTATTAAATATTATCGTAATATATATAAAAGTTATGATTTATTATCATATTATTTAATCATAGTTCATAGTTACAATTTTATTGAGTTACATATATTAATTATCGTATAATACTTAATTTATATATTTTATTATGTATTATTACTTAATGATAATAATTATATGATATTATAATGTATCGTTAATTTTTATATTTTATTATCGTTATAAAATTTGAACAAATGATATCGATGAGAAATCGTATAGATTTATTTTTATATTAATTCGTTTTGTATCTAAGCGAGAGCAATCTCGTTTATTTCAGGCCAAGTACTTTTTATCGTTTCATCAGGCCGTTCTCTAATTCGTTCCACGAGGCCGTAGAATCGGCATACGTTTGCGGAATTTGAAGCATCCGTTTTGCATTCCACGAACATCTTGGATCTTTCTTCGAGGTACGTAGTCTGGCTCTCAACAAACAGTTACCTATACGTCGGATCGTTGACTGAGAAATTTATACTTAACCATTCAGCACGCGTTAAACGCGTAATATCATTCCGAATGGGCAATTCCTTTTGATTTTCTTACCGTGACGAAGTTTGTATCGAATAGATATCGATATTCTTTATCATTCGACTTTAACTACCCATCGTACTTCATTGTAAATTTTCCTTGATCAACTATATAAACGTTTCCTATCCTTTATTATCTCATCGATTACTCGCTCCGATCGAATCGATATGTTCTCCGTGAGAAAAAGGAAGCAAGAGAAAAAGTAAGAAAGAGATAGAAAAAGAGAAAGAGAGAAAGAGTCCTCGGGGTGCAGTCAATGCGGTAGGCCGACGTTAATAGCCGATACTTTTTATTCAGGTAGAGACTCCAACGATTGGCTCGCAATAAAAATACATAAAGGGTCCTTGACCGTGTCCTGTCTTCATCGTTACCTTTATAATCGTCATTCATGTGATTTAGGTGTTTAATACCCTTGAAGGTTCGCGAGTCTCTCGCTGATGCGACACGAAGGACTCTGCCCTACGCGAAGAGTAGTACTATTAAAATTCCAATGACAAGTGTTTCTCTTTCTTTCTTTCCTTATTTCTTTTTGTCTTTCTTTCTCTCCTTCCTTTTCTCTTTCTCTTTCTTTCTCTCCTTCCTTTTCTCTTTCTCTTTCTCTTTCTCTTCGGTTATCTTATCCCTACCTATAACCACGACGACTCCAACCAACCAACCAACCAACCAACCAACCAACCAACCAACCAACCAACCAACCAAACAGCCAGCCAGCCAGCCAGTCAGTTAGCCGGTCAACCAACCAACCAACCAACCAGCCAGATGGACTTTTTCTCGTCGACACAAACAGGAACTTTCGCTCGTACCCTTTGTTCTCCGTCGCTTTTTCCCCCGTTTACGTCTTGTCCTAGCTACAGGCATATGCCATCGAACAGGATCAGCAACAGCGTAGTAAAGTAGAGCCGAATGATTCCGTTGGTAGGGATAGAGGCGGCATATTTATCGGTTGAGAAGGACGATTCTTTCTATCTTCTTTTTAGTTTTCTTTCTTTTCTTTTCTTTTCTTTTTCTTTTTTCTTTTTGGTTTCTTTTTCAAAATTTTTCTTTCTACGTCTCACAGAGCTCTGACGATAATAAATGTCTTTCTCGTTCGAAGGTTGAAACAACTTGACTGACTGCTTTTGCCATTGTCAAAGTCTTATAGGTCTGTGTGTTTCGGGCCACGTGTTACTTTGATTCCTTGGTTCATTTTGAATCTTACTTATTGAACGGGGACAATTTCTCTCTTTCTCTCTCTCTATCTCTCTTTAAAAGAGAAAACCACAATGGTCCTGGTATGAACTGGTCAGGTGGAACGACGACGACCCTTTTCGGATCATTCCAAGCGGGCAATTTGAGGCCACTACGTCGGCACGGGGATATAAATTCGGTAAACGCCGTCATTAAAGGCCCAATCCGAAATACCGAGCGTCTATTAAACCTGAAACTAAGATAATTATCTGGCCTTGCAACTCTGCCCTTGGTCTCTTTCAATCGGACCCAGGGTCATTTGGTCTTCTTAACTTCTTCTCGTCTACATTGTTACGTTTCTTACGTGGTGTCGTCGACTCCGCGTCTTGTTTCCATCCTTCTTCCTAAGTACGCCTACTTTGTTCTTACTCTATTTCACATATCACAAGAGTTGATTGTTTTAACGATACGTTAGAGAATCATTTAATTTAATCGAAAGATTTTCTTCTTTTTTTTTTCTTCTTTTTTTTTTTTTTTTTTATCCTTGCAAATTAATTTTCATCTCATTTAAAATTTTTAACACATCTGCAATAAAAATTTATTGCACTTGTTGATTTCGTAAAATTTGACATGATAAAGAACTCTTATATGTTATTATCCTCTTAATAAGACAGGGTTAAAAGAGTTTAGAAGGAGCCGAAGTTAAGAGAAGAATTTTGCAATAGTTTTTGCTTAAACCAGACTACTGCACGACTACAATGACGATCCCCCAGACTATTCAGACTCGGTAGGAATTTCGGCACAGCTGTAGGAACGAATCAGCGTTAGGGAGAGTGGGATCTCTCGATAAAAAGTATTAAGCCACGTTTTTACTCGAAAATTACATTTGTCGGATACCAAAGACTACAGATTCGTATCTTCGAATTCGTCTCATCGTTCTCTATTCCATAACAGAAACTATAGGAAAGTCCTTCTTGTTTTTTCTCCAATTTTTCTTTTCTCTTTTTTTTTTTTCTTTCTTTCTTTTAACCATAAAGTTCGTTGCAATCGTGGGATTTATTAATTAATTAAAAGAAAAAAGTCGTCGAATTTAATTTCTTCTCGTATCTGTAATAATTAATTTCCACTCATTCGTTCAGATATTATATTCAAAATTGACAGAATTATATTATTTTCAAAATTGACAGAATTTTTTTTGTTTCTTCTTTTTTTTCTTTTTTTTTTTTTTTTTTTTTTTTTTAATTTTACTTTGTTTTGTTATGATTAAACAGGTTATATCAGACATTGACATTATCGTTTTTCTTTCTTTTCTCTAAATGAAGATCTTTAAAAAGTCGACAACATTGATACATATCATGAAAGAGAATGACAAAGTGTTCTTCCATCGAAAATGAATTCTTTACGCGCACAATTCCGTATGAAAGAACGTCTGGGATCTTGACTTTATTGATTCGAGACGGTTGTGTTCCCTTTCGGACTTTGCTTTGAACTTTGCTCCGATCCATCCCATACGTAATAACGTTGCACTGTAATAATGGGATCCAGCAATTGCTACGTTCAGACAAGAGTATGTCATCTTGGAAATATCATACGCAAATATCGTCATCATTCGTGTTTACATGATAAATGAAGTAAGATAAAAAAAAAATTATATATATATATACATATAAAAATATATATAAAATATATACATGTAAATATATAAATAATAATAATAATTTTTACAATTGTCATGTTAATTCTTATTAGACATAGAGAAATGACATTTATAAGATATAATAGTTATGATTATAATGTTAGAACATATAAATGAGTAATTATAAATATGATTGTTCAATTAAACAAACGAAATAAATAATGTCAACCATTATGATCATACCATAAGAAGATATCATAATGGACTGTAAGGATTATTGATCACCTTAGGAAGAAATAAGGATTGGCATTATTATAACCGGTATACACACCTATGAAACTTATTATTTCTTCTTTCTCTTTTATTCGCCAAGATGTTTTCCACTCATTTAATTGCAGAATCACCTTCAACGTGATTGCATAATCTCCATGTACATACATACACGTAACATAAAACTCAATATTGATTGGCCAAGAGAGATCTATATGGTATATATGTGTAATTGTGTGTGAATATCGCGATTCACGTATATATACTCATCGCGATTATACGATGCAATTCTTCAAGAGCTTCTGACGTCACACGAATTTCACTATTTGATGTCTTTGGGCGGGCAAACAAAATGGACGGTCTTGATTTAACGAGCAAATCAAAGAGAGAGAGAGAGAGAGAGAGAGAGAGAGAGAGAGAGAGAGAGAGAGAGAGAGAGAGAGAAAGAGAGAGGGAGAGAGAGAGTGAGTTTTATTTCATTGCTTCTTGATCTTATTGCACGTTGGACCGTGCGAGTTATTAAAATCGTAAGACTTCATCATCGTAATAAGCGGTTTATAGTTACGATATTATGTTGCGATAAGGCGTCGACCGCATATGGATTCTCTTTCGTGATCATCCTATGGGGGCCAGTTTCGTTTATGGACGTCCCATTCGAAAGTTAAACATCAGAAGATCCTTGCAACTTCGTAATATGCTGATAATTATAGTACTTTCCAAAGGTAGAAGAAAGAGGAGCTGAGTAGGTTGTAATAAGTAGTAGGTATACATATATCGTTCTTCGATCATTTCAAAAAGGGGTTTATATTACGCGATCGAAAAGTCATCTTTTTTGCAAATCCAATTTTTTCAGAGGAGAAGATGCATACATACGTGTATTTCCTTCCTTGGGGATTATCAATCTGCGTTCAAATCTTTGGATGGTAAAATCTCTCTTGCCATCTTTTCGTCTCTTCTTTTTGACGTTATCTCTTTAAGGTCCTACGACATTGAAAAAATAAAATGGAACCTTTGCGAATGCATTCACTTGGAGAAAAGGTCTTACTATATCAATGAAATCGTTTCTTTCCGTTTATTGGTCGAAGGCAAATAGGAGGAAACTCGTTTCTCTCTCGTTTTCCTGGTTAAAAAAGAAAAGAAAAGATAAGAAAAGATAAGAAAAGAAAAGAAAGGAAAAGAAAAGAATGGGGAAAAAAAAATCCAGGAAAAAGATTTCCTTTTTCTTCCTCGTTTTTGATACGATCCTCTTCGATTTCTCTTCAAATTCAAACGGGAATCGTCTTTGGAGAATTTCCCTTTTTCTCAAGGTTCTATTCGAAGTGCGAAGAAAAATGGTGGACCAAAAGAACAAAATCCCATCTAAATCATTCGCAGTTTGAATAATTGATAAGAGGACCGGTTATATTGAAATCGGTATTACTGCAATGTTACTACTACTACTGCATTACTATTACTATCTACTACTACTACTACCTCCTACTATTATTATTATTGCTATACTATTACTTCCACTATTGCTATTGCTACTATTTATTACATTACTACTACTAATACACTATTACTACCAATACTAATACTCGATACAAAAGGACGAGTGAGAGTATAGACGGCAAAACTGTCGTCGGCAAAATGACAACGTGAGTGAGTCCCACTTTCAAAGCGTGGGGAGTCTGTAAATTAGAAACGGTACGGGCAGCCTGATGCTGTCGTAAAACATAATCCCACGATTAGCCGGCAAATGAAGCTCGAACTTCACTCTTGGAATTCCATTTCCATGACTACTTTCTTCGAGTCCTCACTTCGACCAATTTTCAATCTTACTTATTTATTATTTGAAAAATCATTATTTTACCATCTTGTACGTGTCTTTATTTATATCGACTTGCATCATATCCTTACTACGTTATAGCTCGATGTAAACAATAATCCTACATGAAATTAATTTTACGACTCGTTAACGTTATATCCTTTTGCATAACTCTATTAATAATCAATGTTTCACGTTAATAAGAAATTCTTTTTCTTTTTTCCTTCTTATGACCATTCTGTCTTAATGACGTAAGAAATTTTTTTTTCTCTTACAACGATGATTACAAATCGAATGGACAAAGTTCACAATGAACGATCATGTATACGTGATTGTTCGTCATTAATTTCAAAATGTTGTTTGTTAAATATTTTACAATACTATGGGGAATCTCGTTAGGTGCTGCTTTAATGTTAAGCAATGATTTTCCACGTCGATTGGTATTTTCTCTTTGATCGATTATAATCGGTCTCTATTTCTCATCTTATCCAACGAATGGAGTTTCTATCGTGTCGTCGTACTCGATCATGCATGAAAATTGTCAATATCGATAAATGTAGACACGTCGAGCAATGACCATACGACTTTCGATTCTTTCTGGGCTTTAACAAAAAGGGGTGGTTTTTATTTATTTTATTTTCTTTTTTTTTTTTCTTTTTCTATAGCAATTCAAAGTTCATTCACCGTATTGATAATAGACAATGGTGTGTCCTAATTGATCGATCGATAGATAGGATTATCGATTTTCTATTTCACGTTCAGAGCTTATTCTCGTTGGTTAATATATTTCTCTAAGGTAAGGGTCGTTGAATTTTTTATGCCAACATGGGGATAGAACTTTGGCACTTTAACCTTAACACTTTGAATGTCTCAGAGAAGTCAGTCAGAGGAATTTGCAAATGATCTGATCTGATCTGATCTGATCTGATCTGATCTGATCTGATTTGATCCGATCTGATCCTTCCGAATTCAAAGTCCAATAGCGAAAGCGTCAGTTTAATTGGCTAATAGATGGTAGCTGGATTAGCCTCTTACTTGGAGTTCTCGGCTTTTGGCGTTGAGATGATCATCGATCGATCGTTAGAAGTCGGAAGATATCGATAAGTCCGTTTACATGCCGACACTATCTACCGTCGTTAACTCCTACTCGTTTCTAGCTCGTTAACATGCGCGCACCACCGGCTTTGGTATGGTACGGTATGGCGTTTAGTTGCGTAATTAAGCGCCAGTCGGATCATAGATGATAGACCGAGAATATCTATATATTTTCGAACTATATATACCTATTTGATAACCATTTGATCACATTCTATCGACTATTATTGCGCAATAATCACTTTGTTTCTTTGTCGATCTTTCTAATGTTTCATACTTTACGAATATTATTATTGTTGTTTCTTTCTTTCTTTCTTTTATTTTTTTTTTCTTTTTTTGTTAATGTTTATTTATTTATATATATATATTTTCTTTTCTTTTTTCTTTTTTTTTTTTTTTTTTTTGGAGAGAGAAAGAAATTCGTTTTATCTTTATTACGCTGGGCGATATAATTCAAATAGAAAGATGTATCCTATCTTGTCTGTTAGAAAATAGTTTTCAATAAGGACGGGAGGAAAAAAAAAACAAAAGAAAAAAAGAAAAGAGAAAAAAGGAGAAAGATGAAATCGGAGTTTTGTTACACGCGAACCAGAAGAAAACTTGATTGGCCATGGAATATGAAAGAATCACATTAAACGGTACCCAATCTACCGTAATGTCCCACTTGTGGAATCCACGAGGTTCCTTCTAGCAATTGGATTCCAACGGTAGTGAACGTAACATCCTATTGCGAAGAGAATCTTGTTATCATTAAAGATGCCGTCAGCTCGTAGTGTAAATGTCTAGTCAGAAGTGGTAAAAGTGATAGTAAAGAGGAAGGGAGTGAGAGAGAGAGAGAGAGAGAGAGAAAGAACGGCTGTTACTTTGAAAAGTCAAAATCCAGGAGACTCCTTGGTATTTTCGAGTAAGACTCCCAAAAGCTCCATTTAATTTTATAGCCGGTTATGAAAACTTCCAATGTACTTTAAGTGAGCTTTATACGTATGCCGTGACAATGATCGTCGTGAAAATTCTTTCTCCTTTTTTTTAATTTTTTTTTTTTATTTTTTTTTTTATTTTTTTTTATGTTTTTTTTTTCCCCCATATTTCTTTAGTCTTAATCATTTTTTTCTTCTTCTTTTCTTTCTTTTTTTTTTGTTCTTTTTTGTTTTTGACTTTTTTTTCTTTTCGTTTCTTATCTTTCCATCCATTTTTCATCTTTCCTTTTCTTCTTTCTTTGCTTCTGATTTTTCCATCCGTTTTTTTTTTCTATCCTTTTTTTCTTTTTTTTTTTCCAACGACATATTAATCTTTTTCCCCTATATAATTCTACTCGAGAAAAACTTGTTTAACCGTATAAAACTTGCTTCTGATAATTCCATAATTCCATCGCAACACTGTTCGAATTTTGGACGGAGAGATTACTCGGTGAAAGTTGAAACAATGGACCCTCATTAGCTCCTTCACAAAATTTATAGTTCTGGTATTCGTGCGCCGAACTAACGAACTCGAGCAGAATGAAAATCATATTTTGACATAATATGATTTTCTGTTTCCTTGATTGCACACGGACCGTTCGCTATTGATCGATTTGTCCCAACGTATAACATGATGTTTTCGCAAACAATTATCGAATGGTTCATAAATCATCAAATTTTCTTTTCTCTGTTTTTCTTTTTTTTTTTTTTTTTACTTGACATATACATATAATGTAAAAGAAAAGAAAAATATGTTGAGCAATTAAGTCGTCTGAGATAAAATTTGTACAAATTTATTTAATATCTATTCCTTTTTTTTTTTCTTTTTTTTTACACATTCGTAAGATAGATAAAATAATATTTTTCGCACTCTGTAATTGTAAATCATATATTCGGGATTTAATTTTTATTGCGAATCAAATACATATTAATTGGAATATGAATATAAAAAGAAAAAATAAAAGTAAGCTAAAAATGATTTTGATTTTAAACGTGGTTAAATATGTTAAGAATTTGTTTTAATATTTAAAAATTAAAGAAAAAAAAAAAAAAAAAAAAAAAAAAAAGAACCTGCATCGGCCGGGAATCGAACCCGGGCCGCCCGCGTGGCAGGCGAGCATTCTACCACTGAACCACCGATGCTTATAGAAATTTATGATATTCATTTAACTTTCCATCACATATTGCGTTCTAAATTCTATTTATTTTACTTTAAAATGTTTATAATAAAATATTTATCAAATCACATAAATATTTCTAGAGCAAATAATTCTTTTCTACATGCATATATATATATAAATATAAATATATATAAATGTATATATATATATATATATATATATATATATATATATATATAATATACATATATAAAATATATAGTTGAGAAAACATCGAAGAGTTGATTGATTATAATGCCCAAATTAATTATCTAAATTAGAAATATTAATTTTATTCTCCATATTAATATAAATTCCCCATATTAATATAATTTTATTCCCAATATTAATATAATCCCCATAACGTTTGAAAAAAATCACAAATGTTTATAGATTCTCCTAACTATAATATCTCCTCGTGTATAATCGATTTTCGAAGTAGAATTTTAAGGAAAAATATTTTTAGAAATATTTTAAAATTTATAAAAAAGATACTTTAAAAGATATTTTAAAATTCATGGAAAAATATTAAAAAAGAAAAAAAAATTTCACAGCCAATAGATATCGTGAATAAGCAATATTGAATTATATATTTAAATTTCAGACATTGTATATAATAGAGCGTACTTTCGGACATTTATTTGTCTACGTGTAGTAAATGTAACGTCTGCCTTATAGGATATTCAGCTTCGTATTCGGCTTAAAACATTGTTTACATTTTTTACGTGGAAAAAAACGACATCATCTTTGTTTTGTTTAAACATTTCTGTTCATTTCGCTGTAATACCTATTGTCAGTGTAAGTAGTAAGGATTACGTGTGTACGCACGAATA
>NC_140813.1:5847500-5887500 GCF_050613455.1 Vespa mandarinia | reverse complement strand
TATTATTATTATTATTATTATTATTATTATTATTATTGTATTCAGCAAATAAACGAGATTGGGAGAAAAGTAGATGAAAAGTTTGGTGAGAGCGAACGAGTATTTCTTTTGTGAAAAAGAATCGGGGGAATTGGGTGGGGGAGGGGGAGAGGATGAGTGAGGGTTGATGTTGGAACGAGCCGGTTTCGTTTCGATGTCTGCACGAAGCCAGAAAGAGAGAAAGGGAAAAAGATAGATAGATAGAGATAGAGATAGAGATAGAGAGAGATAGAGAGAGAGAGAGAGTGGTGGGGAGGGAAGAAGGATGAAAGATAGAGAGATAGAGAGGAAACGGGAGGCCACAAATTTAATCTAGGCACGTTATGCGAACCGGGAGTTGCTGCCGTCTCCGCGTAATAAAAGAATCAGAGACAACGTTCCCTGGAATCAAAGTGAAAACGTCGCATATCCGAGGACGACGAGATTAATATCTTTCAAGCGTTTCCCCCTCTTTTTTTCCCCTCGACACGTCCACCAGAGATTCCCTCTGTCTTTGCCAGGTGAACGTTTAGATATAAGACCAGGTGGAGATTTTGTTGAATTAAAAGATTTTTCTTTTCTTTTCTTCTTCTTTTTTTTCCCCCTTTTCTTTTGTTTTTTTTTACCGATCAATGAGAAATAACGAAGGAACGAACGATTTAACGATGAGATAATAGTGTAAAAATTTAATTAATTAATTAGTAATTAATTAATTATCTACTTTACATAGGATTGTCTTCCATGAATTTTTAATTGAATTTTTTTCTTTTTTTTTTTTTTTTTTATTCGACATTATCAATGTTAATATGTAGAGATACGTTCTTAAATGTATGTTGTATAAGAAATGGAAAGCTCTCTTTCTCTCTCCCTCTCTCTCCCTCTCTCTCTCTCTCTCTCTCTCTCTCTTTTTCCCTTTCCAATAGTATTTTTGCTTCTACGAGAAGTAAAAAGTTTGGTAAAAGTATTTGAAAGTTCGAAGATACGCGAAGATGGAGGGCATTGATTTCCCGAAGGTGCAAACATTGCCGGTGACGTTTTATATCGAAAGTGAACGATGTCATGGTAGAGATAAAATTCCTTTAGTATTATCTTTTTTTCTTTTCTTTTTTCTTTTTTCCCTTTTTTTTTTTGTTGTTGTTTGACGTTTAGATATATTGGGGGAAGAAAAAGATGGGTAGGATTTTATAGATATGATTGATTTATTATATACAGGATGAGAGGGTTGGTAATATTGTCATCTCGAGTACTTGTTTTTTTTTTCTTTTTTTTCTTTTTTTTTTTTCTTTTTTTTGTTTGATTTTATGATTTTTGCTATAATGCATGTACTTACATGTATACTTGCAAAAAAATATACAATCGTAAATGTATCATCTAACCTTAAACCATTCATCTTTTTTGTCCTCTTAATTTTTTTCTTTTTTTTCTTTTTTTTTTCTTTTTTTTTTCTTTTTTTTTTGAATCAATAAGGAAATAAAAAGATATGGCTTGTTACAGTTGCATGAACCATGAAACATTTTTTTTTTGTTCAAAATACTTCGCCAAGTAATCATTTCTCGATATTTTATTCCAATAGTTCTCTTTTATTTAAAGAAAAATTTTTTTTGTACCAAAAAGAATCGTGAGGTTCCATATAAAAAAAAAATAAATAAATTTTAATAAAGATATTTGAGATGGTAATTGACTTCATTCTATACAATTAATACGTACCTATATTATTAAATATTTTATACTCAATTAATATTACTTTAAGTAATATAGAAAAGATAATTTCGTAATTGCATAATTTTCTTTTTCTCACTATGACTCTCAGAATATATAATATTTAAATAGAGAATAAAATCACGAGGTTATTCTTCCTTTTTTTTTTATTCTTTTTTATCTTTTTTTTTCCCTAGTCTCTCTCTCTCTCTCTCTCTCTCTCTCTCTCTCTCTCTCGGCTAGTTCGCGTTGAAATTTCTCTGCGTAGAAATGAAAAAAATCGAGGGAAGGAGAAAAGAGGAAAAAAAGGAAGAAAAAAAAGAAAAAAGAAATCGGTAAAAACTCATTAAATCCCAGAAGCCGTAAAGAAAAAGAAAAAAAAAAACAAAAAAGAAAAAAAAACGAAAAAAAAAACGAAAAGTTCGGAAACTAAAATCTTCGGGGTGTCATATATTTTTTTTAACAAGAATCATCCCCTACCTTCTCCCTCTGAGCCACCCTTATACCTCTACCTACTCTTCGCCATTCTACCTGCTGCCTCTCTCTTGTCCCACCCTTTCTTGATTCCATCACCATTGCCATCGCTATCATATGCATATATATACACACACACACACACACACACACACATATACATATACACACACTATATCTTTCTACTCATACATATAAATTCCATGCAAATTACGCAGCGGCCGGAACAAAAGCGATGAATAAAGATATCGTCCCTTTCTGCTGGCGGCGAGCATGTACAGGGGTGGAGGCTTCACTTCCGTGAAAGTTCGCGGCTTTACCATTGGACAGGAGCTGCTTTTGCTAAATTGTCGTTGTCTAGTCGATACGAGTGTCCTTCGGTACAGTTTCCCTTTATCACAGTTACAAAGTCTAGAGATATCAAAATTGATGAAAGACATTAAAGGGAAAACCCGAAGATTGGAATATCAAAAAGTAACTTTTTATAACTTTGACTTCTCTTACATACATATACATATATACGTACATACGATGACTCACAGATTTGTTCACGTGTGACTAATATATTTACTTATTTGAAATAAATAATAACATTTTGTGTTTTAATGTTAAAAAAAATTTCCATATTTAATATGTTTGAGATCTACAAAACAAATGGTGTTTTGATTTTGTAAAAATGATAACGTGCCAAGAAGAATAGATGCTATTATAATAGTAAAATTTGATTAATACGAAGTATTAATGAAAATCTTAATTAAGTCGCATAACTGATTCATATGTCTTTCTATCTGATTTTTTATTTTTCCTATTAACAAAGAAATTTTGTTTTACTATACCGTTTGATTTATAGATCTTAAATGTATTTTAAATGTGCAATTTTTTTTTCTTCTTAACATTAAGACACAAATTGTAACTATTTGTATAAAATAAGTAAATATATTAGCCTTAAGTGAACGAATCTATAAATCACTGTGTATATATATATATATATAATATCTATAATATATATAATATCGCATTGGATCAATATAACTTTTTCTCCGTTATCGTGTCGACATTTTGAATTTGAATTTAACATTGCCTGATGAATTTTTTAGAATTTCATTAGAAACGCGTTAAAACCAGACATTTAGGTATTAATATTTAGAACGTGAGAAAAGTAAAGATAACCATACCTATATTGGAATGATCGGTTGGTTCGATTGCTCGATCGTATGGTTAGTATGCAAAATATGAGATAGATGTTAGAAGTTATAAGAGAGAACTCGGTTAACCACGAGTATTCCTGGCATGGTCACGTGCTTTTCGAGAATTCTCTGCTTCCTCCACGTTGAATTCCACGTCTCTCGATCGTTGAAGATCCTCATGGCGAGATAGCCGAATGTTTCGCGGTACGGAACGTGTTCATCGGCAACCACAACCGGAAGATCGAGATAAGATGGTAGAGAAACAGAAGAGAGAGAGAGAGAGAGGGGGAGAGAGACAGAAAGATAGATATAGATATAAAGATAGAAAGAGAGATAGAGAGAGATAGAGAGAGAGAGAGAGAGAGAGAGAGAGAGAGAGGAGATAGAAAAGGCTGTCCTCTTTGCATAATTTGTAGTCTGAGAAAATGGCGAAACTAATGAACCGTTAAACGAGACTGCCTTTTAAGTTATGCCGCAAGCTCGACTCAAATCAACTCGATAGAAGAGAGAAATGGAAATAAATTCACGGAAGGGATCTCTATTCCAAGTTGAACGACTACCACTGCTGGTTCTCAGAAATTGAAATTCAATTTCGAATCGAGCATAAGTTTGTCCATGCTTTTAATGGACTATCCAGGAGATCAACTAACTACCTCCTTCTTTTTCTATTTATCTATATCTATCTTTCTCTCTCTCTCTCTCTCTCTCTCTCTCTCTCTCTCTCTCTCTTTCTCTCTCTCTTGATTTTCCTTCTTTTCCCACTTGGGAATACGAAATTCTGTTTTCTTGACTGATGAGTTCTCGTGCTGTACGCTTGGGGCTTCGTTTTCAAGATCGATTGGTCATACGAATGAAATGAGCCAGCCAGGTGTCTACGTGCTCTTCATAAATATCTGACGATGGGATAGAAAGATATTCGGTGAATCGTACGATGAAAATTTCTATGTTGATTTGTCACGCTTATCAGAGGAAAAGGTCTATTCGATTATCGCAAAGAGAAAGAGAGAGAGAGAGAGAGAGAGAGAGAGAGAGAGAGAGAGAGAGAGAGAGAGAGAGAGAGAGAGAAAGAGAGAACGAGAAAAAAAGGAAAGAAAAAAAAGAAAAAAAAAAGGAGCGTTTGTCCGAGTCGTAAAAATGATGATTGGGAAGTTTTGTTTTCAACGATGATGACAAGGAGGACAACTGGCGGTCAACTTGATGTATCGCCCTTCGTGATTTAGGATGAGCCTATACCGTTCGCGCGTGCACGCTCCGACATTTATTATTGTCTTTCGAGAGTCCGACATGTTTATTATGATTGCCAAGCATACATACTATGAAGTTTCACTATAGTCAAAGGCATATTGAGAATACGTACGTGCTCTTAGTGGTGAACGATGAACGACGTAGAAGTACTCGACGACTGAATCGAATCCCATGAGCTTTCAATTTAACTATTGCCGATGGTAACGTCAATTTCTCGTTATAATGATCTCGTACAATTACTGTTGCGGAATATAAGAGCTTGTCGTATATCAACTACGGCCGGTGTTCATCGTTGCTAACTTAATTTAGATATTAAAAAATAAACGATCGGATAATAATTCGCCGAGATACGAGATACGAGATATTGCTTAAAATTATATATTATATATATATATTTATATATATATATATATATATAAAATCCTAAATCGTCCAATAATTGTCTAATATTTCATCGATTATATTTTTAATAGTTATGAATTTATTCTCCCTTACCGAATTATTTATATCTCTGTAGAGGAGATCTTTATTTGCTATAAAAAGACAAAAAAAAAAAGTAAAATAATATAAAAAAAAAAAAATAGAATAAAAAATCAAAACAAATAGAAAGAGAAAGAAAAAAGATTGAGGGAGAGGAGGGAGCGAGTTTTCAGTCTTGAAAATTCTGCTCACGGTTTGTTTGCAAGGGCCAAAGCCCCAATCCCAGCGCCCTTTATGCCATTTCGCAGCTGCAGGCAACGCCAAGTTGCGTTGATATGCAGAATGCGGATGCCAATAAACTTCCGTGGATAGCGCACTAGCAACACCACAGCAACGTCCTAGAAAATCGCGTTTCTACGATACGCCAAAGTGTGGGAAAGCTGGGAAAACTGGAAAAGCTTGAAAACGCAAAAGCTGGATTATTAACCTCATTCGAAGCTCATAATTTCCAAATTTTCTCTTTGGCCGAATTTTATCAGGGAAATACTATTACTTCTTTCTTTTTTTTCTTTTTCCTTTTTTTCTTCTTCCTTTTCTTTTTTTTTTTTTTTGGCTTTCTCCTCATAAAAAGGATTTTTTTTTAAGTTAGAAAAAAAGAGAGAAACTATCATTATTATTATTATTATATAGCTACTATTATTTTTTATTTTTCTCGCCTTGATTTAGTGGAAGTAAGTGAATAAGTATCTCTTAAAAAAAGAGATCAAATATAATAATTATAGTCTGTAGTTTCTTTTCAAGTATACATACGTGCAGTTCTCGTCAATGCAAATTTTCATCTTTTTATTTCCTTGAATGTTGGATTTACTTGGATCATTTTAAGACAATTCATGTTGCGACCCTTTTTTCACTTTAACCCCTACATCGTTACAACTACAATTGGTGAAACTGATAAAACTCGTAAAAATTTTATCTTTTGACATTCTATTTATTGTTACTTATTATTATTTATTATTATTTTCATTATTATTATTATTATTATTATTATTATTATTTTCATTATTATTATTATTATTATTATTATTATTATTATTATTATTATTATTATTATTATTATTATTATTATTATTATTATTATGCTGTTTTTACGATTCTAAGTTGTCGTAATAATTATATTTAATGGTAAAGGTAAATAAAAAGAAAGTATTGGAATAAAATAGGATAAAAGGATTGAAGGACTGCTAAGAGAGAAATTCATCGACACTCATCGACATTCTCGTTTGGATCCGATCATTGGATTCTTTCGAGAGTCCTGATCGCATTACCAGTTTACCGTTGCCCTCTTTAAAGAGGTATCCGGTAGAGGAGGGAAGTACTTAAAACATCGATAGTTACGTTCATTCATGGTAGTACGGCTTATGAACTCTCGATTGATCATGGACGAATGGTCAAAGGTAATTACATTGAAGTAGCATCGTCCTGCTCGAGGTGCATTCATTCAAAATCATCGATTCGTTACGGCTTTCAGATTCTATGATTACCTTGGTCGATTGGTTATGGATCGAAATGATTTAAAGTCTTGTTTATATTGAACAAATTTTATTTAGCTCATTTTCTTTTGTTTTTTAATTTCTTCCTTTTTCTGATTTTAATCTTAAATAAATAAATAAATAAATATATATATATATATATAATAAAAATAACTATAATAAAAATATATATAATGTATATAATAAAAATATAAACACACACACACACACACGCACACACACAAATATTAATTGAGTTAAAAGTAGTCAAGTCTTATTCCATGGTGAATATGAAATCTAATTTTGTTGGAGGTAATTAATATTCACCATCTTTCTCTTTATCTCTTTCCATCTCTCTTTTTCTCTCTCTCTCTCTCTTTTTTTTTTTTGCGAAGAGACTTTGGAACAATGTCCGGGGTGATAATAAATCGAATTATATGAGAATGTCCGAGACGAATTTTTTTCGTTTCGGGACGGACGAAGCGCGCACAAAGTGATTCACTTTGTTCGAGGAGCGAGTAAAATTGACGATACGCCTTCGATCGTCGAGTAACGTGCGATCGTTTCGACGGTAGGACGATAACGATCAGGACAAACCTGATTAATTCTCCGATAAATCATCGCTGGTGCCGCGGCGAGAGCTTCATCGTGGTACGGGGGGATGGAAGGGGGTGTGGCGTTTCGCCCGTTTCTTATTTTTACAATGTTGCTGCACGTTAATGAAAAGCTAATCTCTCTGTTCGGCCATTAATCATCGGTGTCATGGCGTCGTATAATGATCCGGTCGAGTCAGAACGCGTCCGTGCAACTTTGTTCCTATGTTAGTAGTCGACATTTATCAATTTTCTCTCTCTCTCTCTCTCTCTCTCTCTCTCTCTCTCTCTCTCTCTGACTACTTCTCCCTCCCCTTACCCCCCACCCCCTCTCTCTTTTCCACTTTGATTATCGCAATAAAAATTATGTATATAAAAAAAACTTGCATTAATTGAATGGGGCTAATTGTGATTGACAATAGAGAGATATATCTGATATCATTATTAAATTATAATCTTCGAAACAAACGTAAAAAAAAAAAAAAAAGAAAAAAGAAAAAAAAAAGAAAAAACGAGAGAAAAGAAAATAGGGAATACAAATTCGCTAACAAGTTAAAGGATTATTAATTGTGAAATTGTGATAACACGATTATAAAATGTAGGCTAACAAATTCATTAATTGTCCGAATCTATAAGGGAAAAAAAGGAAAAAAGAAAATAGAGAGAGAGAGAGAGAGAGAGAGAGAGAGAGAGAAAGAGAGAGAGAACGTTACCACGCAAAATTTTTTACTTTATTCCCAATATTTCAAAAGGCACTGTTCATATTAAAAACATTTTAGTTCTCGTATCTCTGTATTAAGCCACGTAAACTAGGTTCATCGTATTCTCTGTATCGTTCATTCGATATACATGTACATATATATATATATATATATATGCACAGACATTTTAACTCGGTATACGTGTAACGCACCTCCATTTGACGTTATCACGAAGCCAGCGCACAGTGCAGAAGCGTCAATAGTGGTTATGCCAGTATAGTTTTGCTATGCGGAAGAATGCGATAGCTACCGAGTAAGGCACCTTTTTCGTAACAAAGTAACAGGAAGCTTTCAGAGTCATCATGCATATTGATTCTGGAAAAGAAAAAATAAATACTTTCAAACCTTGCATTAACTTTCATTCCCATGATCCGCTATCCCTTGTTAATATTCATTTTGGTTTCTTCTTCTTTTTTCTTTTTCTCCCTCTCTTTTTTTTTTGTATATGCGTATTTTTTTTTGTGTATGCGTATATGTATGTATATATGTATGTGTGTGAGTGTGTGTGTGCATGTGTTTTTATTTATTTATCAAAATTTAACCCAGATTTCTTTTTAATCGAAATTAAAGTTAAAAATACGTTCAATAAATCAATATTCATTTCGATTGAAACTCTGATCGTAAATGTTTTTTTTTTTTTTTTTATGAAACAAGATAAGATACTTATATATTATTTAATAATAATGAAAGATATGAGAATATTTTTGTATTAAATAATTAATTATATTCGAGAATGGATCCTCGTTAGAATTTAAAAAGGGACAAGAGGTAGAAACATTTGTAACAAGTTAGTTCTTGCCTTTTTAAAATCCACTTTGTTGCGTGTTCCATTTTCTTGTACGAGCTTCGGCTCGTTTTACTCGCGCCACGATTGCATCCTTTAGTAAAATAGTGAAATGAAAACACGAGAGAGGATCGTAGAGAAACGTTAGAGCGAAGGGAAGTACTCAAATGGTGTAGCTATAGAGTTCGAATAAGAGCGTGAAAGCTTTCTCTCTACCTTTCTCTTTTTCTCTCTCTTTCTCTCTTTTTCATATGTTGAACTAACTCGAGTATACGCCAAATCTATATGATCATGTTTATTTGTAAGTTTAGAGTGTATTCACAAATCGAGATATTACTTGTAAATCTAGGTTTCTTTGCGACCTTAACAACTTTTATAATATTTCCTTAAAATTCAATTTTAAATTTCAATTTCTTTATCGTTTCTTTTTTTTCTCTTTTCGTTTAATCACAATTACGATCTGTATTTTACTTTTCTAATAAACAATAACTAAGAAATAATTTCGAACGTTTCTTTAAAGATTTACGTAAATCGTTGTATACGTATCATATGTATAAATAAAATTTCTTTTTTCAACACACATACACACACACATATATGTATAAATAAAAGTTAAATATATACGATTTATGTTGAATGAAAAGAAACATATGAATCTAGGGAAATTTTATTAATTAAAGGACAACATTCATGAATGGAATACCAAAGAGAAACAGAGAGAGAGAGAGAGAGAGAGAGAGAGATTAGAGTGGGAGGAGAGAAGATGGGCTAAATGGAGTCGTTACACGGTCTGTCTTAACGTGGCCGCGATAAATCAGTAGCCATGGCTGCAAGCACCGTAAACGAGAACCGATTGGTCATCCTAGCATGATAGACGATGGAGAATAGTCAGTTATCCTCCGGGGACATACATCGTTCGGAGTAATTGAAACGTGTCTCCGCGGTATTATTTATTGCCTCGCGTAAATCGAATTTACCTATATACATACATTCTGTCTATGTGTATTTGTATATAGACGTACGTATACATATCTATTTAAATGGCGATACAAAAGTATTATCACGAAAAAAATGAGTATCACGTTCTGAATCATAAATCGAATTTACTTATGTATTCAATGTTTGTACGAATGTGTTTGTGTGTGTGTGTGCGCGTATGTGCGTGTATGTGTGTATCTATGTATGTGTGTATCTGTGTGCATGCGTACACACGCATACGTATTTAAATCTTGATAACAAAAATAGTATCGATAAGATGAATTATCATGTTTTCTATATATGAAGAAAGAAAAAAAATTGTTAGAAACGTTGCTTCGACATTTTTTTCTCTTTTTCTTTTTCTTTTTTTTTTTTTTTTTTTTTTTCATTTTTTTATTTTCAGATAAAAATCTTTCACTCCTTTTGTCGCTTCTATCCTTTCTTTCCTTTTTTGTTTTTTTCTATTTTTTTTTTTCTATTTTTATGACTTCGTGAATAGTCATGCATCAGCGACGACTCGATTTCACGCAATTCGATTGCCTTTTCATTTCCCTTTCGTCAAGTTTTACCCTTACCACGTGTCTCTATATCATCGTATAAGGATACCTTCACCCTCACATCAATCAGATTGATTTATTTATATATTATTATTTTTATTTTTTTATTTTTATTATTTTTTTTTTATTTTATTTATTTATTTATTTATTTATTTCTTAAGTAACGTTATGACAAGTAAATGTCGCGCAGTTTTATATTTATTCTCATTTGAAAAATTTCCTTTTCGCTAGTTTTCACGTGAGAAGGAAGAAAACTTACAAAGTTAGAATCCGTAACGAAGAAAGGAAGAAAAGAAAGAAAGAAAGGAAAGAAAAAGGATAAATGTAGAAAAAGCGTCCAAGTGGAAGTATAAATATCGGATTTATCGGTGCACGTACGATAAAAACTCAGCATTTGCATTAGGCAAAAGGTTCTCGAAGGCTTTGGTACAAAGCGAAAAATACGGCTGCAGTTTCTCGTGCTCGACGGAAGCAAGAACACGAATTTCCGGATGGGATGGGAAATTCGTGTGCGGTCGAAGGACCACGAATGGCTAGTGGCTTGGTCGGTAGACTCACGAATTCAACGGACAAATATACGGTCGTGCGAGCGCGAAATTTTCGCGACCTTCTTTTACTCTACGATTTCAACATTCGAGAAATTTTATCAATCTTCTTCTTCATCTTTTTCTTTCTTTTTCTTTTTGTTTTTCTTTTTTTTTTTTTTTTTTTTTTTTTTGTTCACGAAAGATCGAAATTGATCGAAAGAAGAAAAGAGAAAGAAAGAAAGAAAACAAACAAACAATCAAAAATGTTCGATTTTATTAGAAATAACAGTTTTATTTTTTGAAGTTTCTTTTGATAAAGCAAACCGTTTCAATTTCGTTTTATTCATACGGCCCAATAAATCATGTTGTACTCTAGCTTTGATAGATACTTAGCGATCGTTATACTCGAACTCTTTCCATTCGAGTTGCGACGTTGAATCGAAGGAAAACGAGAGGAACGTTGGATAGAAGGAAAAAAAAGGAAAAAGAGAAAGAGGAAAAAGAGAGGAAAAGGAGAAAAAAGAAAAAAGAAAAAAGAAAGACTGGGGTACCCGAGAACGGGTGCTCGTTGTGATAAAGTTTCGCGATTTTTCCCACCGCAGGAATATAAACAGGTTCTCTGGAACGAATTTTCTCGGTGGTCTACGGCACCCATAGAAAATCTACGACAATTCAGGCGTGGCTCGACGTATCCAAAAGAGAGAAAGAGAGTGAGTAAGAATGGGAGAGTGAGCGACAGAGTAAGAGAGAGAGAGAGAGATAGAGAGAGATAGAGAAGGAAGAGAAACGTACGAAAAAAGAAAAATGCAGAATGAAGGGGAAGAAAATACCATGACGGAGAAGAAAAGGATCAGTGTTTGCGCTCCTCGTTGGGTTTCAATTCCATGTGAAAACGTTTTCGAGAACTAAACAAAATATATACATATATATATTATATGTATGTTTATCTGCGCATGTGTGTATATATATATATATATATATATATATATATATATATATATATATGTATGTACATAAGTATATATATTTGTGTATATTTATATGTACACACAAGATGGGTCTTGTGAAGTGTCACCACAAAGGCTTTTATTATCTCTGATATTAAAATTATATCTTCTTTTCCTTTTCTTCTTTTTTTTTTTTTTTTTAAGTAAATAATGGGACACGACAAAATTACATATTTAATATATAAAAATCAATTATTCTAGAACTTCTTAATTATCTAATAACTTCTAAATATGACATCGTCTTTATATATATATATATATATATATATATATATATATATATATATAAAGTTATATTTTTCCGTATCTGTTCACGGTGATCATTGAATAATTAATAATAATAATAAAAAAAAAAAAAAGAGAAGAATTGATTTTAATAAAGAAATTAGTTGGTAACAGTTTACGTGACTTACGTTACATTGTATAACACGTGCTATGTAAAAAGAGAATGTTAGAAAGAGTTAAATTGAAATTTGGATGAAACGAAAGAAGGATAGAGAATTTAAAAAAATATCCCTTTTTCTGTTTAACCTATATCGATTCTCCACAACTATTAATGATTTTCTCTTCTTGTTTTTTTTCTTCCTTTCTCTTTGATATCGTAGTTTCTAACTTTCGTTCGAATATTTGAATTGTTACGAATGTTTACATCGTCAATTTGATGTTCTAACAATCGTAAGACTTATCTGTTTCCAATGATATAAATCAATTTAAACATATTATTACGTTTAACAGACAATAGAAAATTATTTTACTGTACAATCCATCACGAAACATTTTATAATGTAATAATTTACGAAAACAAAATAAAAACAAACAATTATTCCATTATAAAATTCACCGAGAACATGTTCTAATACAATATATTCTAATGTAATAAAAATTGTTACATTGTAAAATCCGTCGAGAACATGTTTTTTTAATTTTAATTAATTAAAAAAAAAAAAAAAAAAAAGATTATTTTATTATAATAAAAAATCATTTTATCATACATTTTATTATAAAATTCTAGTTAATATAATATTTTGTTAATATAATAAATTCGGAAATAATAAAAGAAAAATAATTTTCTTGTACAATCCATTCGTAAACATATTTATTAATAATTCGTCGTTTGATTATTTTTTTCTTTTTTTTTTTTCTTTCTGTTGCAGGTAAGCATTCATGAGTACTATGTGATGTCAAATGAGTGATCATTGAGAATATGAGAGGAAGCTTTGCGGGTGGTCAAAGGTACAAACGATTTATGGAATTTGACGCGGCAGGTGGTTCAACACCTTTAGAAGCTCATTGGCCTTTCCGTTTATGCGTTTAAAGCGAAAATACGGATTGCTTATCGATGAGCTTATGCGTTTTACCGATTACCTATCCAACCATACCGATAATGCATCACCATTAAGCTCTATACTCGCTTGAATTATTGTACGTTTATCAAGATACACGTGAAACATACAAAAAAAAAAAAAAAAAAAAAAAAAAAAAAGAAAAAAAAAAGAAAAAGAAAAAAAAAATATCATTTCCATATTCTCGAAGAACATTGAATTGATCATTTAGAAAAAAAAAAAAAGAAAGACGTATAAAGGAGACAGGCATTTTATCTTTTTTCTCAAGTTTTTTTTCTATCCCCTTTTTTCCTCTCTCTTTTTCTTTTTTTTCTTTTCTTTTTTTCTTTTTCTTTTCTTTTCCCTTTATCATCAATTCATCCAATAAATTTTACCTTGCATATCAGCTTAGTCAACTTTTCACTTTGTTATACTACGTAAGATAAGTCGTGTCAACGTTAATCTCGATAAGAACGTCCTAAAATCAAACTGTCTCATCTGTTTAGAACATCAAGCTTCTCAAACCTATAAAGCTACGAGTCACACTGTAAACGGTAGAGACAGAACGTAAACAGGAAGTCGATGCTAACATCAAGTGCTTCTTTATTAGACGAAGAGAGTGAGAGAGACAGAGAGAGAGAGAGAAAGAGAGAGAGAGAGAGAGAGAGAGAATACCGTTACTTTGACGTGCCAACGTCTCCATCAACGCCAAAGAACTCTAGTAATGTAGTATCTACATATCTATGTACATATCTATACATGTCATCGTTGACGACGCGATAACGAAGCTTTGACAAATTTTCACGAGTCAGTGAAAATGGGGCCTTTCCTTTGATAAATTTTCCCCCGAGTGAATACGACGTACGTACCTAGATTCTGTTTCTGTCTTCGTTTAATTGCTCATATTTGATATATATTTATGTCTCTATACATATAAACATATACACACACACACACACACACATATATATATATATATATATATATATATATATATATATATTATAGAATTCTCTCGTACTTCGGGGGTTTGTGTTGTGGGTTAAAATATTCGAAGATCGTTCGACCCCAGAAACTCGTTAATTAATGCCTCTTTGCGGGCTAATTGGTGTGACGTGAAATGTCTCATGCTTTCTCTCTCTCTCTCTCTCTCTCTCTCTCTTTCTCTTTCTCTCTCTCTCTTTCTCTCTCTCTCTCTCTTATACATTGACGACGATTACGCGTTATCACGCGAGAAGAGGATGGCATAGCTATTTTTTTTCTTTTTTTTTTTTTTCTTTTTTTTTTATGCTTTTCGTTTGAGAACACGCCTTTAGAGAGATATCATCCCGGCGTTGCATTTTTTAACGCGTTAATTAAAGCTTCCGGATGAAAATATCACGCAGCACGGGCGAGAACGTTCGAGGGAAATTTTTATCTCCCTCTTCTTCTTCTTCCTTCTTCTTCTTCTTCTTCTTCTATTTTTTTCTTTCCTTTTTTTTGCGTTTTCTTTCTCTTTCTTTCTTTCTTTCTTTCTTTCTTTCTTTCTTTCTTTCTTTCTTTTTTCCTCTCGCGCTTCATTACGCATTCAATAAGGGAGAGAGAGAGAGAGAGAAAGAGAGAGAATATCGGTGAAGCCTTTTTTCTGATACGAGTCTCGAAAATAATTTACATTGATTAGATCGTTGCTCGATAATGTATTTAGATAATGTGATGAGTATGTCGCTTTTTTCTTTTTTTTTTTTTTTTTTTTTTTTTCTTTAATTAAACGTTGATCTTGTCCTAGACGAGTTTTACATATTTCTGAAAATTCCTCGAGTATAACGCTGCTGACAATAATGAGTTTAATAAACGTCTCGATTAAGTAACACAGGTTGTGACCCAAAAGTTATTTCTTATTTCTTTTTTTTTTTTTTTTTTTTCTTTTCTTTTTGGGACTTTCTCCGGGTAATATTTTCTTTCGGATTAAATATACTTTCGGAGTCCAACTTGTGAGAGTACGTAAAAAAATTATCTTGAAAAAGAAAATCCTCGTAAGAACTAGAAAAAAAAAGAAGAAAACAGAAAAAAAAGAGAAAGAAAAGAAAATGTTCAAAAACTTTCGCATCCGTCGTTCGTTCACGAGAAGACAAGAAACTAAATGAATCTACTTCTGCTTCGTAGCAATTGCATCGTCAGCGATACAATTTTTTATTTATTTATTTTTTTTTTTTTTTGTTTTATTCGTTTAATTTTTCTTTGCCCATTCTCTCTCTCTCTCTCTCTCTCTCTCCCTCCTCTTCCTCTTGTTTATTTTTCTTAATTTTTTTTTTCTGATTCACGATCAATCAGATTTAACGACATCGTTTAATTAATTATTTAAAGGTTGATCATTAACGATAGTCCGATACTTTTCACTACCTTTAACGCGTTCCACCTTCATTCCTCCAAGTTCCTTCGGCAATGTATATATATTTAGTTTCTCGACTAACGCCATTAATTATATCCCGGATTAGGTGGCTCAGATTAATCCGAATATTAATCAAGTACCCCCGTCCCTAGTTGCTACAACACCCTTTTCTTCTATACAACAATCTCCCTCTCTCTTTCTCTCTCTCTCCCCCCTTCCTTTCTCTCTCTCTCTCTCTCTCTCTCTCTCTCTCTTTCTCTCTCTCTCTTTCTTACTCTCTTACTTGCGTCGATGATAAATCGTGGATTTGTCGTCGTGCTTTCAGCTTGCTTAACACGCCGGAAATAGCCGACGGATTGCACTCGTTAGTTTCAGAAGGGCCGGGAGGGAGGAAGGGACAATAGTGCTTGACTCGACTCGATCCAAAGAGCCGAACGCGCGTCTTCGAGCATACCAAAAGGCATCTTCTCTTCTCTTCGTTTAGTGTCGTCTTTCGACGTCCCCATTTCTTAATCTTATTTCTAATTTTCTGACTTCGAAAGGACGACTATAGGACACTTGACTTAAGTCCTTTAGAAATTAATACTAAATACATATTTCAATGGACGCAATTAAATATTGCCAATCAGATTTAAAAGCTTGACGTAAAGAAGTAAGTAAGATTTAAAAAATAAAAAAAGAAAAAAGGGATCGACGTCTTCTTTTTTTACTTTTCCTTCGTTTTTCTTTTCTCTTAAATTTTTTTCTTTCTTTTTTTATTTTTTCTTTTTTTTTTTTTGGTATTTTTTTTTTTTTTTTTTTTTTTTTTTTAATAAATTTAATATACACCAATCGTTCGAATTGTATTTAATTAAGAATTTTAAATGTATAGAAATATTTCTAGAACGTGATATAACGAATTTTTAATACAATAATCTCTTCTTAATTTTACACATTTAAAATAGAAATTTATATAATAAAATACAAACGAAGTGTCGAATTTAAAATTCGACAAGAGATTTAAATCGATATGGATGATAGATAGCATAAATGTGTACAGGACATTTGCAGGATATGATTTCAAAAAAGAAAGAAAGAAAAAAAGAAAAATAAAACGAAAAATCAACAAAAACAAATTAAGCTGGTAGATCCGGGAATGACTCGTATTCTTGAAAAACAAACAAACAAACAAACAAACAAACAAACAAACAAACAAAAATAAAGGAACGAACTCGGGAAGGGATATAAAAAGAAAAAAGAAGAAGAAGAAGAAGAAAAAAAAGGGAAAGAGAAAAAAAAAGAGAATCTCTCATTTGTATTCTCGTATTTTTGTATTTTTCTTTTTATATTCCTGTACACCTACGCCAGAATCCTTAAGGCACTAGGTGGGACAAGCTCGTAAATCTGTTTGGCACGTTGCGAAATCCTTTTCCATATTTATTCCACGCATCTGGACATAAATATCGAACCCGTTGACCGTTCTGTCCTGATGTCCTGACATAGTACGATATTGCATTTGGAACGAAGTAAAGAGTTACGCAGGATTTCAGAAATTCTTACGTTATACGTAATACGTAAGAATTTCTGAAAAAAGAAAAAAAAAAAAAAAAAAAGAAAAAAAAGAAAGAAATTTTCTCTTTCGTTTCGTTTGATCGAACATTAACGATAATGATGAAAATTTTCGACAGAACTTCGAAAAAGAATTTTTTCTTTTCTCCCTTTCTTCCTCCACCTCTTGTTTCTTTTTCATTTCTTTTTCATTTCTTTTCTTTTCTTTTTTTTTTTCTCCTTCTTCTTCTTTTTAAATTCAAAATAAATCTCACGAGAGAATGATATTTAAAGTCGTTTTCTGAGATATGCAAAACGAGAAAGTTATCCTGTGACCGTTTGTTATAGTCTTTTGGCGATCGCGATTATGGTTTGTATTAATGCAACTGATCCGGGACAGAAGGAAAATGCATCTTTTAATTAATCCAGCCTGCGAACAATGGCGAAGTGAAACGAAATATCGTCGGCGTGGGTTCGAGGTGTGGGTTGTGTTTATAAAAGAGATAGAGATAGAGAGAGAGAGAGAGAGAGAGAGAAGGGGGAGGGCGGTGTGGAGGAGGGCAGAGAGAAAGAAAGAGGCAGAAAATCACGAGGATTCCTCGCGTTCGCATAATGGTCCGAGAGTGAGATCTTACTCGTTGCCTTAGCCCAGGGATAACGGGAATCCACGATAGGATACGGTTCAATTATCCTCGTTCCTTTCATCCTGGCCCAGAGAGACGAAATAACAATGCAGAGTAAGATAAACACACGATAAGCGCGGTTCCATTGAAACGAAATGAAAGTGTACCGACATCTCCCTCTCCCTCTCACTCCCTCTCTTTCTCTGTTTCTCTTTTTCTCTCTCTGTTTGTCTGCCTGTCTGTCTCTTTTTCTTTCTCTCTCTTTCTCTCGGCATACTTACACGTACAAAGCTTTTCCTCTAGCCACAGCATTTCGTTCTTTCTTTCTTTCTTTCTTTCTTTCTTCCTTCCTTTCTTCTTTCCTTTCTTTCTTTTCTTCCTTTCTTTTTGTATTTATCATTCGCTCTCTTTTTCTATTTCTCTCTCTTTCTCTCTCCTTCTTTCTTTCTTTCTTTCTCTCTCTCTCCCTCTCTCTCTCTCTCCTTCTCTCTCTTCTCTCTCTCTTTCTCTCTTCCTTTCTTATTTTCTTTCTTCTTTTCTCATAGCCACCGTGATGTCCTCATAGCACACAGTTCTCCTTTGTCCAGCGAATATTACACTCGAACTTTTCTCTCTCTCTCTCTCTCTCTCTCTCTCTCTCTCCTGCGTTCACGAGAAACGACTTCTCGAACTTCTGACTTCCTTAAGGAAACCCTACTAAATATGTATGTACTATATACTTACTTTGCTGTGAAATAATTCTTGAAAAATTAATCTTTTATTCGAACAATAAGTTAATAATATCTCTCTATCCTGTTTTTCTTTTTTTTTTTTAATCTCTATTTTTTAATGTTTCTTTTTACTTGTGTGTTTTTTTTTCTTTTTCTTTTCTTTTTCAATCCCTTTTTTTTTTAGTTAGATCCTTCAAAAAGATAATTATTATATTATCTCTTTTAACTATTTTTCAAAGATATTCGAAGCTTTAAAGTTAATTGATTTTGTATCGTTTATTCGAAATTAGAATCATTGATATTCAAATTATCCCATGGTGATAACTTCCTCCTTTCTTTCCTTCCTTCCTTCCTTCCTTCCTTCCTTCCTTTTTTTTTTTCCTTTTTTTTTTCTTCAATTTTTCTTTTTTCCTCCCCTAAAGCTCTCGTGAATTTTCTTCATCCCTTTGAGATCCCATTTAATATCAATGAAAACTGGTCAGCATCTCAAATCGGTTCGGAAAGTCCGATGCTTTCCATTAGTTTCCTTTTGCTTTTGGAAAGGAGCCAGAGTCTGGAAACTCCATAGGTGGAACGATGTATGGTTGGTTGAGGAGTAGTGGGAAGGGACTATGATGACGGTGGAAAAGGATAGATAGATAGATAGATAGATAGATAGATAGATAGATAGATAGAGAGCTAGATAGATATATCTATCTTTTAGTTAGACGAGATGTTTAAATACCCGTTACTCTTTCTGCAAGCCAACTTGCAAGCCAACTTGCAAGCCTTGGCATCACCGAGTCCAATTGGTTAATGGATTTGTTCTGTATCCCGAAAGTGGAAGTGGAAGTGAAAGAGGAAGAATTACTATTGTTTGTTTCTTCGTTTTCAAACAAATTATACACCGATGAAATGTTTCCTATTGTCCTTTGCTACGTGAGTAAACGTAACTCAATGTACAAACCTTTCGAGAAGAACTATAGATAAGAGAATAGTACAGGATAATATGTGAATAGTAGGACAATAAGGTTTCTTGTCGTAGAAAAGAGGAAAATGCGTTTGTTTTAGTAACGTTGTATTCTATTCTTTATAATAATTCGCTTCGTTAACAGGTAATCTCATTGAAATTAATGATCCTCTTTATCGTTACTAACGAGTAATTTTCCATTTCGTAGGATCCTATTCAATGACCACAAACTCCTCGTTGTTAGTACCGAAAAATATCCACCTCTCTTTTGAGAGCGAGAATGAAACCTAAATCTCTTGAGGGCATTTCTTAATAGAAAGTGGGAGAACGAGATGAGAGAGAGAGAGAGAGAGAGAGAGAGAGAGAGAGAGAGAGAGAGAGAAAGAAAGAAAGAAAAAGAAGGTAGCTTTCGCGTTATTTCCCGTAAAGTTACTCTCGAGGCTCTCTCAACCGGTAAGTTATTTCCTTTCCTTCTCGCACAAAGCTGCGTTCTTCTCGAACGAATATGCCTCTCTTTCTTTTTATTAAAACTTCCTTTGCGTCGAATTGGGAATATTACTTTTCTGCGGGTATTTTACTATATAGAACGCAATGTGATATTATCCGAATTGTCTGGTTTAGAACAGAAGAAAAAAGAAAAAGAAAAAAAAAAGAAAAAAGAGAAAAAGGAAAGAAGGAAGAAAAAAGAAAACAAAAAGAAAAAAAAACGGAAGAAATAGTAAAAGTAAACAAATAGGTATGTTTAAGTTTTATACATACATATGAATATTTCGCGAATACAAGTAAGATTACTTGAGTTATATAATTAAAATAATATTATTAATTAATAGAATATTTTTTCTTTTTTTTACACACACACACACACACACACATATATATATATATATGAATGTTATATAAATGATGATTTTTAATAACTTTTTCTTCGATATATATAACCGCTCTTTTGGTCTTTATTTTTTCGTGAATATTCATGAAAACATATTTTTTGACATTTTTTACTTTGACGTACGTTGTGGATGCCGCTTAGAAGTTTGAGGTTTGAGACATGACTATATTATACGTTCGTGATGGGTATGTATTTATACGTTTCACGTTTCTGTTCGTAAAAAACATATAGGACGACGAAAAACTATTATTAGATACAACTTAGTTACCTTCGATAGATCAAAAATGTAAGAAATACGTTTATCGTCATTCGACAAAATTAATTCGAATTTGACATTTAGTCAAGTCATACATTATCGCAATTAATTTTTAACCGGACACACATTAAAATTTTTTTTCTTTTTTTTTTCTTTTTTTTTTTTTGATAGTTTTGATCGCGCAATAAACGTATGTACGTAAAAGTAGACATTTTTAAAAAAATACTTTCATCTCTGAAAAAATCTTAGGAATTAAGGGCAAAAAAGGGGATGGTTAATTGCTCATTAAAAATATTGATTTTGATAGTATGAAACGAAAGTGATCGTAATCTCGTACGTACCGATAACGTACTTCCATATAATTGGCAATAATTGTTAAGAAGATTTGATCTTTCTCGTGAGGAATATATATATAGAAAAAAAAAAAGAAAGAAAGAAAAAACAAGAAGAAGAAGAAGAAGAAGAAAAAAAGAAAAAAAGACAAAATTCACATTTGTATGTCAATCTAGGCCACACCTTTGAGGGAAGGGTAATAGTTAAAACATGAACTCGTTGGATACACGCCCTCGTTTCAATCAACTTTACAGCTTAATGGAAACATTAACTAGGCTGTCCATCGACGCGCCCAACTTCAATAGTTATCATTCGTTTGCCCGTTCGGAATTATCTTTCTAAGCTCAATCGCAAAATCTTTATCACCAGTCGAGAAGCCCGAAACTTTGATTAATCTTTTGATACGTCCTACGTCGTACCAATTTCATTTATTATTACTAGTTCAATTTACTGAAATTTGTGTTTTTCATTTTCTTATCTCTAGTTCGGTATCATGAGGTCAAAGTTTTTTTTTTTCTTTTCTTTATATATATATATATATATATATATATATATATATATATATCAAGTACTATATACTAGTCACATTTTTCGCCTATCGTGTTATCGTATCGTTACATTAACTCGAAATATCTATCGCGAAATATTTCATCGAGTCCTTCTTCATTTATTATTATTATTAGTTACATTTAGCAAAGATGATTCTCTCTCTCTCTCTCTCTCTCTCTCTCTCTCTCTCTCTCTCTCTCTCTTTATCTCTCTCTCTCTTTTTTCTTTTCCTTTTTTTTTATTTTTTCTTTTTTTTTTAATCTTTTTATCTCGTAAAATCAAGATCAAAGTTTCTTTCTTTATATCAGACGAGTCGCATTCTTCGCCTGTCACGTTTTTATAATGTAAGAGAATAATCTGTTGTAAAATATCATCATCATGGTAATATTTCTTTGGATGGAAAAAAGAAAAAAAAAAGAAGAGAAAAAAAAGGAAGAAAGAAAGAAAGAAATAGAAAAAAAAAGAAACGAGACAATCGAAGAATTTTATGAAAGAAAAATCATGGCGGATGAAAAATCATGGAGGATGAAAAATCATGGAGGATGAAAAATAATGGGAGTATGAAAAATCATAGAGGATGAAAAATCATTGTGGATGTAACATGGCGAAGTGCAGCACCCTACTATTCTCAATGAAGTACCAACGTATTTCCATCGGCAGATATTCATCTACATAAATGGTCCCGAAGTACTCTCGAAGACGTATGACGAATATCGAGAGTCGAACGAGAGCAAGAGAAGAGAAGAGAAGAGAAGAGAAGAGAAGAGAAGAGAAGAGAAGAGAAGAGTAGACTAGAATAGAATAGAGAAGAGAAGAGGAGAGAAGTGAAGAGGAGAGAAGTGAAGAGAAGAGAAGTGAAGAGAAGAGTCGGAAGGGTGTTGGAAGGTTGGAGAATTCTCAGGACGACCCGACGATGCATCATTCCCTATAATGGTTTAAAAGCTTTCGAGGTGGAAGCTTTAGTTCAGGGATAAGTGCCGTATTGGCATTTGACTGCCGGCTAGGGGCACGTCTGGGAAATGTACAGCAGTGTTCGCGAGGAATGGGAAATGGGTTGGCCGGATGCTGATGGTACGAGCAGCCTCCGAAATGGAGGGTTGTCTGAACCCATCGACGCTAGGAGACCTTCGAATGTCTTCGTCGATCGAGCCTAGACATTCGATTCCATTCGAGCGACTGAGAGCTCCTTCTACCATCTATTCGCGTATTGGGATATATGCCCCGTTTAAACGCATCCACGTTGAAACAAATCGATTCCATTTCCTATATAATAACATAATAAGCGATATTATTTTAGGAATACGTCCTTTGTAATTGATTTTCAAATGTGCCTGAAGAATAAGAAGACTTGTGTATATGTGCGTGTCTGTGCGTGACTCTGTGTGTGTGTGTGTGTGTGTGTATGGATGAGAGGCTTAAAAAGAAAGAAAAAAAGAAGACAAAAAATCAAGAGAGGGAAGGAAGAAAAAAGTCAATGTTAATCTTAGAAATAAATTTTTACATCGGAGATATTTCGTTTAAATTCTTGTTGATTAGCAGTTAGATCTTTGATTAACAATCTTAAAAATTATTAAAGTAAAAGATCAAAAAAAAAAAAAGGAAAAAGAAAAAGAAGAAAGAGAAAAGAAAGAAAAAGGGAAGAAGAAAAAATATAAACGTCACACGACATTGTCAATTTGTCTCGCTATGCTTTTTAATCTTTTCTCTCTTTTCCTTCTTCTTCTTCTTCTTTTTTTTTCCTTCATCTCTTTTTTTCTTTTCTCTTTCAAAAACGAGAATAAAATTTTAACGACAAGAATCGTTCCTTTCAGGAATTGTCCAATAAGCGTAAAATCGTGCTCGAAAGCGTGCAGCACAAGGTAGAACCGTGTGTTATTCGGCAGCTCGTTGAACCGACCGATTAAAGAATAACGATGTGCAACGTTTCCCTCCTTTTTCTCGTCAAAGAGGAAAAAAGAGAGACAGAGAGAGACAGAGAGAGAAAGAGAGACTGCAAACGGATCGACGAGTATCTCTCTTGAAAACGCAACGACCCACTCGAAACGATGCACCTCTCTCTTTTTCTCTCTCTTTTTCTCTCTCTTTTTCTCTCTCTCTCTCCCTCTCTCTCTCTCTCTCTTTCTCTCCCCTTTTATCTCTTCATCTATTTCATTCTCTCTCGTAGACGCGTTCACAAACAAAGTACGGAGGAACATAAAATGCACGCCCGTTTCGTTCGCCTAGTATCTCTCTTTCATGGGGCATACCAAACCTCGTCCACCCTCAATTCCTATCCATCCGTCCATTCGTCCGTCCGTCCGTCCGTCTGTCCGTCTGTCCGTCTGTCCGTATGTCCGTATGTCCGTATGTCCGTATGACCGCTCGTTAGTTTCAGCTAATTTGAATCGGACTCTGAACTGCCCCCATACCCTCTCTGCCCTCTCGTGTGTGACCTCCCGAATATCACGTTATCCCCCGTCCGTTCATTTCCAAAGTGCTTCGGTCTATATGCTCCGATAGAAATTTTTACCTGGACTCGCGCGCTTTTCGTCGTAATAACTATGAGGAAAAAGGGAGAAAAGAAATAAAGAAAAAAAAGGAAAATGAAAGCATGACATGAAGAAAAAGGATCGATGAGATCATTTAATCCTTTGGAAACTGAACGTTTATTCAGTTGACATAGCTTTTTGGATAAAAATTTTCCTCCATTCGTTTTATTTTTATTTATTTATTTATTTATTTATTTATTTATTTATTTATTTATTTATTTATTTATTTATTTATTTATTTATTTATTTATTTATTTATTTATTTATTTATTTATTTATTTATTTATTTATTTATTTATGTATTTGTTTTTTTTTCTCTATCTCTTGACGAAAGAAATGATTTCAATTTTTCAGAACATTAAATAAGTGTAAATGAATATTACAACATTATATTACGTTATATTATTAACATTATATTATTGATATTATAATAAGTGTGAATGAAATATTAAAAACATTAGACATTATTAGATAATATTATAGGACGAAGTAACGTTTATTTTAATATACGATATAGCACGTATTGTTATTATTGTTAATAAAGGTGACAAACTCATAAGAAACTTTATTATTAACCAAATAGGGAAAGGATAAAGATATTTTTTTCCATGTTTGAGCTTGATTATGTTCCTAGGATCGATTTGAAATGCCTTTGGTGCACTACGTTCATACGTTCATACGTTCGAGAGAAAGAGAGATAGATAGATAGATAGATAGATAGATAGATAGATAGATAGATAGATAGATATATAGACATAGATAGTGAAGAAGAAGAAGAGGAGGAAGAAGAAAGTAATAAAGGACGGCGCTTCTCGCTTCGAAGTATCGCAAAATTGGCCGAGCCTCGCGTCGGTATGTGCCCTCCCTTCTTTAATCTACGTTTCAAAGCAACACGCTACAAGAAAGTGAGACAGAGAGAAAGAGAGAAAGAGAGAGAGAGAGACAGAGAGAGAGAGAGAGAGAGGGAGAGAGTTTAGAGCGCCTCGGGGACTTCCCCGGGCACTTTGGGTCCTTGCGATTCATTCGGTAGGATAAAAGAAAGAGAAGAGAAGGAGGGGAAGGAGGAGGAAGCGAAGCAGGAGGAGGAGGAGAAAGAGGAAGAGAAAGCGAAAAAAAGAAAATAAGAAAAAAAATGGAAGAAGAAAAGAAGAAACGAACAAGGAGAGAGAAAAAAAAAGAAAAAGAGAAAGAGAGAATGAAAAGATAGGGCAAGGATGAAAGAGATGAAAAAAAAGGGTGGCATGGGTGGTAGGACGATTGAACGAAGTCAACGAGGATGATGCTCGAAGAAAACTTGGAAGAAGATAATGGTATCCCTTTAATTTCGTATCTTTCCTTCTAAACCTGTCGAGTCACAATAATCCGAGGATTGCTTTCGGTTATGTCTGAGTATTTCTCAAGGGAAAAAGACAGAAAGAGAAAGAGAGAGAGAGAGAGAGAGAGAGAGAGAGAGAGAGAGAGAGAGTAAAAGAAAGTGGAGAAAGTGTCGGCCAGGCCCTTTTTCACACACAAGTATGAGAAAAAACAACGTCGAAAAATTCATTCGTAGTCGGACTAACCTTCGATTCCTTCGTATTTCATCTCTCACTCTTTCTCTCTCTCTCTCTCTCTCTCTCTTTTTCTTTTTTTTTTTTTATCTTTCTTTATTTGTCCCTCTCCCTCTATCTTTCTTTTTCTATCGCTCTCCAGAGAGATACATCGAACAATTCGATGAAGTTAACCACCCACCTATCTCTTCAACAAAATACATTTTCTTTCAAATTGAATCAATCTTTCTTTCAAAACTATCATCAACAATTTTGTTAACATCATAATCTCATT
The DNA here is from genome assembly GCF_050613455.1 of Vespa mandarinia. Taxonomy (NCBI): domain Eukaryota; kingdom Metazoa; phylum Arthropoda; class Insecta; order Hymenoptera; family Vespidae; genus Vespa; species Vespa mandarinia. Next base: position 5,861,847 of record NC_140813.1, on the reverse strand, counting down.
CATTTATCCATTTCTCGAGTTTGAAAATTTCTCCTTCTACACGTTAAGGCAATGTTTCTTTTTCTTTTTTTTTTTCTTCTCTTTGCTTTTCTTTTCTCGTTTCTCTTTTCGTAAATAAAGGCAAAACGTTATTCGTATGGATCGCACCTCGAGAAAGAGAGAAAGAGAGACAGAGGGAGGGTGGGAGGGAGGGAGAGGGGGAAAAGGAACAGTAGTTGGGAATTGGTCAGATATACTTTCGAAGGACATTCGAGAGTTCTTGGCTCCCTGAGAGTCAGACAATTGCCTTAAGTGCTTGGCTCGTTCGAGAGCACCTTCCTTACAAATCGTTTTGTTATCTCTCTCTCTCTCTCTCTCTCTCTCTCTCTCTCTATATATATATATATATATATATATATATATATATATATATGCAGTTCATAACATTCGGCTGTACACGACAAACTGTTGCGTGACCCGAAATCATGCTCCGTAGATTTTGTCGCGAAACCTTTCTCTCTTGATCGAGTTCGAGAAGTATAGCCCGTTCGATTATTCCGGATGGATACGTCGCTCATACGTGTACAGCATCTTTAACGTTCGTAGTCGAAGAAAATTGTTGAGGAAGAAATGGATGGATATACAAGGTAGAACATTTAATCTGTAATGGTAGTAGTAGTAGTAGTAGTAGTAGTAGTAGGGATATACCGAATAAAACGGATTCGTGAGTTTCGTTTTATTATTCGGGACAACGAGCCGAACTGATTCATGAAGGAATAAGAATTAAAAAAAAGATATATATATATATATATATATATATATATATGTATGGTGATTGTAAAAAAAAAAAAAAAAAAAAAAGAAGAAGAAAATAAAAAAGGAAGAAAGAATGAAAAAGATTCAAAATTAGAAGCAGAAAAAAATGAAAGATTTAAATTTTAAATATTCGAATAGACTAATACTAACTTAGGAGAAGATACGAGAAGGAAGAAGATATAGAAGAAGAAGAAGTAAAAGAAGAAGAAGAAGAAGAAGAAGAAGAAATAGAAGAAGAAGAAGAAGGAGAAGGAGGAGGAAAGTTCCGTTAAATCCTTCTCATAGATATTTCACGCTTCGAGATTGATGGTTACTCGCGTTTCCGGCTAATGCCACCTCTCTCGATCTGTCCTACGCGAAGATAGGGGCTTTTGGTCCTTCCGATGTCTCGAAGAAGATGGATATTCGTAATTTCCTTCAGGTAGAGGACAGTCAGCCGTCCAAGAAGGATCACAGCCTTCGTAGTTTTACGTAACAGCCTGTAAGCTCAGCTTAGAAAGTGAATTTTTACGATGAAAAGTCGAAGAGATCGATGATAAGAAAATCGTTAAGATAGTAAACGTCGAAAGATTGAACGATTAAATTATATGATCGTTGTTGTCTCTTACTATTCGTCAATTCTTATCGGAATATCATTTATAAAAGTGTTAACGTATTCATAACAATTACGATTTTCATCTCTTTAATAAAGAAAGGAAGATAGGTAGATAGATAGATAGAAAGAAAAAAACAAAAAAAAACAAAAAAAGGAAATAAAGAAAGAAGGAATGAAAAAAAACAAAAAAAACAAGAAAGATAGAAAAAAATAGAAAGAGATAGAAATAGACATAGTGGATATTTCGCTATATGTGTCCTTCGTCGTTCTGTCCGTTGATAAATTAAGTGCCTCGGACGTGAACGATAAATTCGCTAAGGTCGAGCAGTGAGCTATGATTTATATAGCTGGACTAGTCCAGGAAGGGCGTGATCTATGAACTCAAGAGGGTCGACCTAAGGTAAGACAATGCCAACCGAAGCCACTCAAGGGGGTTGAAACGCACGTGCGTTTGCATGACTACTTAAATGCATCGGGTAAGATCAAGATTGATCGTACAGGCTTGGTGATTTAAGCGTTACAAGCGAATTCCACGATCCTCGTTCCTGAACTTTTACCTCGGATTCTCAGATAACTTTCTTTCCTTGGATAGGTTTTATCGCGTCACGTTTCTCTCAATGCTCTTGGCACAAGACGACAACGACGACGACGACGACGACGACGACGACGACGACGACGACTGAGTTCACTCATCCTGGATAGAATTAACCTACGTTCTGGGATGTTTTTTGATCGTTTGGAAATGAAAAGATTTTTGAAGTAGGGTTTTAAAAACAAAGTTAACATTTTTTTTTTAAATGGAAAATCCCAAACGATATAATATTAGATAATAATAATGATAATAATAATAATAATAATAATAATGTGCAAATATCGAATTATCTAATGTATATTTGAAACTTAAATTCGAAAATCGATTTTCAATGATTATTCATATTTTGATTAATCATTGTGTTGAATAGTTTTGTTATTCTTTTTTTTTTTTTTTTTTTTTTTTACATTGCCTTATATCTTATACAATTTTTCTTTATTGATTATGATTTTTTTTTTAATATTTTATTCTTTTTAATTCTTTCAGAAATTTTTTATCATACTGTCGATTAAAGAAATGGGTTTTCATTGTTAATGGGTTTTCGTTGAAAAGTAACGTTAATGAACGAATCGTAAGAAGATTATTTGAAAAATTTCTTTCTGAAATATAGAAAAATATTTTCGACAAACTTTTTGCCATTTGAAGATCAGAATTCTTTCGAGAATGGTATTGTCTTTTATTTATTTATTTCATTTTTTTTTCTTTTTTTTTTTTTTGTTAGAATTTTTTTTGTTAGAATTACGTTGATAAAAGAAAATATAATCGAATGATTTCTATTTTGACGAATGTTCGTCATTTTTCGTTCATTGATACGATTTCTCTCAAACAAAATGTTTCTTTAACATTATAAAGAGATTACTTTTATTTTATCCAAAAAAAGAAAAGAAAAAAAAGAAAAAGAAAAAAACAGAAAACTTGTCATTTCATATTAATACAACTTAAATATAATATTGAAAGTTATTCCGAAAGATAAAATTATGGGATGCCTCTTTTTAATTTTATTGTTTCCCCCGTTGATCTAGAAACGCGATTTGTAATTATAAAAATATTATTTATTAAGATGACCAATTTTATATAATTTTTTTTTTTTTTTTTATTAATATAACGAATAGACTAACAATGGTATTTCGTTGTCCTATGAAAGCATCATCCTCCATCCACGGATACAATACAAGTATGAACAACAGACTGGTCAGAAGCACCGGCAGAAAGAGAGAGAAAGAGAGAGAGAGGGAAAGAGAGAGAGAGAGAGAGAGAGAGAGAGAGAGAGAACAGCATCTATGAATATGCCGTGACTGATAAGCCATGGGTGCGACCACGTCTGATTTATCGCCACTTCAGAGTTTATGGATCGTGCGGCCATGACGGAACTTCTCTCGCTTTTCTTACAATACCTTCTCAACGATCACTTTCTTGCTCATTCGACCGTCACGTTTGCTCGTTAGTTCATCCATCGACAATCTCTTATGACGATTGCATTGCTTTTTTTTTGAAATTATCCACAAGATATTATATACGGGGTGTCTACCCTTCCATTTCTTTCTTTCTTTTTTCTTTTCTCATTTTTTTCTTTTTTTCTTTTTTTTTTTTCTTTTTTGTAAGCCGCACAATACCGATATACCAATACCGATATATTCTGCGAGTGAAAAATAATAAATGTCATATAACACGAAGGCTAAGAAATGTTTCGTATTAAATATTTATAAACAATAATATTTATAAACAATAAGAACGAACTCGTTTGCATTTGAGTTTGTTTAGTATAACAATGCGCTTCGTGGTAACGTTTATAAGATTTCATATTAATTTTTTTCTTTTCTCGAACAAAAATTAATACATTTGATTAATTAATGTAAAAAAAATTTATTCTTCAAATAAATGAAATAGGAAATTACAAAAAAAAAAGAAGAAGAAGAAGAAGAATTATATTCAATTAATTCAATTTTTGATAAATATTTGATTAATCCTATATACAAACATATTTTAACATATATAAATATCATCAATCTGTTCTTGTATTATAAATATAATAACGAAGTTTGACATCTATATATATGTATATTTTACTCATATTATAGTATTATTTTTATTTATATTATATTTATAATGTATTGTTATTATAATATCGATATATTATATCGACTTGGTCCTATGTTGAACTCATATATTTGTTATAACTTTTTACAGATATATTATATCGACTTGGTCCTATGTTGAACTCATATATTTGTTATAACTTTTTACAGAAAGCAAATTTTTTGAGCCTACGTTTATGTTTACTTTTTCTTTTTCTTTTTCTTTTCTTTACTCGTAGAATATGTTTGCATTGTATATGCGAAAAAAATTGATGAGATTCTGTACATGCAGGATTATGATGAGATCGAGAACTATTATCACCTCAGTTATCTACGTTATTTTTGCTTTTATAGAAATATATCAGGATAAAGTTATATGCTGTTTCAAACAGTACATTTGACTATGTGAAAATGAACTTTTTCTCAAGCTCATTTTTTACATGCATTATTTTTTTTCTCCGCACATTCTACATGGACGTACACTCTCGAAAAATAATTACGATATATGAATAATGTAGTTTCTTTTCTTACATTTTTTTTTTAACTTCGATCCAAAAAAAAAAAATTAAATAAATAAATAAATAAAAAGAAAAAGGTATGATTTGTTATCAGATCTCTTTGCAAAATATCTCGCAAATTAATCATTATTTTTCGACATGGTACTGTAATACTTCCTTTTTTTTTATTCAAAATAACAAGGAAAAATCAATTCATATAAAAACACAATAAATCGTTGAGTTCCATTTAAAAGTCCATGAAATCTTATATTATACAAAAGTAAAATAAAATGATCTCGAGAAAAAATTCTTTCTGTCATAGTTAGATATACTTATTCAAATATCGTAACTACCGAATTGAATTTTTTTTCTATAAAATCAAAAATAATGCAAACAATTAGTTACTGCGATACATACATACATATATATATATATATATATATATATATATATATATATTATACATCATATTAAATTTTTGATATCGATGATGATAAGATAGAAAATATTATGTTCAACGTTATCCAACAAATTCATTTTCTTACATTTTGTCAGTGCCAAATAAATCCGATATATGGAGGAACGTTAGTGTAGTTTGCATCGTAACATTGAATCGAAACAGAACTATGTCGTTTATCTTCCTTTCACGTATCGCCAAGCTTGACTGTGATATATACCGATTTGCGAACCCGAAAATATATGTACATATTATACATACATTCGGTTACTCTGAGAAAAATAAGGATACTCTCAACAATACGAGAAAGATTTCCTTTTCGTAAACGAACGAAAATTCTTATAAATATGACTATAAGATTCTTGAGAAATTTCATGAATGTCTTATAGTTATAGGATTCTTGAGAAAATCGATGACATTAAGGATCATTCCTTGTCCCTCTTTATATCAACTAAAGGTCCTTCCTTAATTTATTATTTTCGTAAAAATGTCATCTCGAAGTTGATAATAGGTAGATGAAGAAAAATGATGATGATTGTAGTTGTGACGAGAGGAAAGGAAAGAGAAATATAAGAATAAAATGATCGAATCAAGAGGAGATATATAAAATAATGATTTGTTTTTTTTATGGATGATATTGATACAAACTGATATAAACATACACATATAAGCACATACATATACGTAGGTACGTGCTATGCCAAGAAATGTAGATATAAAACTTGATATTGAAATTGAAATATTTATTCAGAAGTTGACTTTAAAATATGTTTGGATAAGAGTCCCTTCAGTGTTATTATTTTTAACGATATCAACGACCTATCCGGAATGCGAGAGAGTGCCAATTAGTTAATGGAGAAAGGACAGAAGGGGGATAAGTTCGTTCTGGGATCGTAATATCAGCACGTCGAGAAAGAACATCAGGCTGTCGTGTTGGTCCATTAAGCATATTGCGCTTCAGTACTTTGGAATTCCAGAAAGTGGGCACGTGAAAAAGGACATTTTGAAAGAGAGATAAAGAGATAAAGAGAGGGAGAGAGAGAGAGAGAGAGAGAGAGAGAGATGTTACGCGAGTAAAAGAGAAAAGAAACAGGACGTCGAATCCAACTCACGAATTAAAATCCTCTTGACCTGAGAGCGATTATAATGAAACGAACAGTCCATCCATGTCAAATGTAAGTAAGTACATATATATGGTTACTATGTATACATATACATACTTATTACGTATACGTACAAGTACTTATTACGTATACATATACGAGCGAAAAGTCAGCTAACGCAATATCACTTTTGATATCTTGTTACGTATATAAATAAAAATCTTATATAAAATTACTCGTTGGTTCGATAAACAACGTAATATAATGCAAAATTGGATTTTAATGTACACGTCATCGTATTTATTAATTTGTCTACGTATTTCTCACGATTTCGATCGTTCGCAAATAATCATTTTAATTGGCTATATCGAGTTTTAATCAAAAAAAAAAGAAAAAAAAGAAAAACACAAAAATAAATAAAAATCGTCGAATATTTCTTTTCATTTATTTACTTTGAAAAAAATTTTGTTGTTTTTCTTTTTTCTTTTTTATCCCTCTCGATTTGATAAAAAAATCAGAGAATTCTAATCTATCGATCAAATTATTTTAATATAGTGGGTGGTGAATAGGAGTCGGGGGACTACTTTTTTCACTTGGTCTCGTTTACGAAGATTGTCGATTCGAACACAGACTTTAATTAAAATCTCGAGTCCTTCTTCGACAATGTTTCATTCAAAAAGAAACTTGTCCGTTAGTTGTGCCCATTCGAAGAAGGTAGAAAGAAAGGTAAGACGAAACTCGCTACTAACATCGAAAAGTTTGTTTTCGTTAGATGAAAGAAGAACGAACGAATATTCAGGATTTAACTTTCTCTTTCGAAGAATGAAGAAGACGAAGACGAAGACGAAGAAGAGGACGAAAAGGAAAAGGAAGAGGAAGAGGAAGAAGAGGAATGGTCGAACAAGCGCGAACGAACCCTTTCCTATAGGAAAAACAGACGAGAAGGTTCTTACTACCGGTGACATTATCCGAAAGGATTCTTCAATTAAATACTATGAGCATGATAGACGAAGGAGAAACTATTAGCATTTATAGGGAGAACAAAGGTCGTTCACTTTAAGAAGATTGAATGCTTTTCCATCCCTTTTCAACAATTTTCAAATAACTTTCTAGTTGTTAGTAAAATGTTTGAAGTATATAAATGGAAAAGGTTGTTGATTGTTAGATTAAAAAGTTTGTTAGGAAAAACAAAAATGAAAGGAGAAAATAAAAAAAAAAAAAAAGAAGAAGAAAGAGAAGAAAAAGAAAAAAAAGAAATAATGAAATAATAAAAAAGGCAGCCAAAAGAAGAAAGAAAAGTATCGGCGAGTAGTTCGTTGAAAGGAAGGGAAAAAAAGATAGTAAGCGGACAACGTCGCTTGTTTTTTCTAGAATTCGTTAAATAAAAGAGAGAGAGAGAGAGAGATATGTAATTATTTCTTTTCTCCTCGAAAGGGTTAATTGTAAAATAAACTTGGTCTTATCAAAAGTAAAACGACTGATATTTAGAATTGTAATATCATGATTAAGATCAAAAACATAAAAGTACTTAGCACAGATGGAATACATTTTCATATCCGTCATTATTATTATTATTATTCTTATTATTATTATTATTATTATTATTATTATTATTATTATTATTATTATTATTATTATTATTATTATTATTAATATTATTATTATTATTATTTTCTTTCTTTTCATTCTCTGTTTGTTACTCGTCTGTATGTCTATCTATCTGTCTGTCTGTTTGTCTGTATATATTTATGTTTGTTTGGTTGCGTCTTTCCATCCGTAAACATTTCTTTTTTCTTTCTATTTTCTTGACCTTTTTATTTCTTCTATCTTTCATTCCTTTTTTTTCCCCTTTTTTCTTTCTTTTTCTCTCTCCCTTTCTTTTTTTTTTTTTTTTTTTTTTATTATTATTATTATTATTACCCTTTTTATCTATCGTACCTTCGTAGATACTTCGTAATACTTGAACGTTTGTCTCATCGTTTCCGCGCGAAAGATCGAATCCAGTGGTAATTAAACCGGTCTTCGAGAGGCACGCTCGAGTGCGCTTTTAATTTCAGCGTGGCTCGATTATCTCGCTCGAGTCGTTGAATGCGTTCATGGTTTGTATGTATGCATGTATATCTATGTATGCACGTGCATACGTACATATATACATATGTATATACATACATACATACATACATACATACATACATACATACATACATACATACATACATACATACATATATATATACATACATAATGCGCTTATGTGTATATCTATATATGTATACGTGTATGCAGTATATATATATATATATATATATATATATGTATGCTTGTTTATGTATGTATGTATACGTGAGAATGCACATTGAAGAAGTATATCGGTATGATCTCTTGCGGAACTTGGAGCGCAAATTCTTCTGACTGCGATGACTCGTCGAAAATCATTCGAACTCCAACAAAGAATGTTCCATCGTGGGCGTTTAACGGTGCGTTGTTTGTAGGATTAAATGCTTTTGCTCTTTGCTCGTTGACCTATCCACACGAATCCACTGGATTCACGTCTGTCGTCGTAATAACGCTTTCGTGCTTTTTTTTCCAAAATTACTTTAATAACTATTTACCAGGTTAAGCGAATGTTTTTGTTTCTCTCTCTCTCGAAAAAAAAGGCGAATAATAGTATTAAACTTTTACGAAACGTGTTAAAACAAATTTTTCGTGATTTCTTTTAAAGATTCCTTGTACGAAAATATACATTTATCGAATGATAAATTTTATATTATTTTATTTTCATTTTCAAATGTAATTTGACGTTAGAAACTTTTTGTTAGAATTGAAAAAAATATTATCTCTCTCAAAGTCACTTCGAGCGCGAAAGTTTTGTTCTACCATTTTCACGAAATACAAAGTAAATTCGTGTTATGACATATATCATATATTTTTTTTTTTCTTTATGTATATATATATATATATATATATATATATATATATATAAAGAAGAAAAAGTAAATATTTCTTAGTCTTTTAAAACAAGTTAACAAGTTGAAATATATTTTATTTCGAACGGTTAATTGAATTACATAATATTTTTAAAGGAATAGAAATAAAATAAAAGAGAAAATAACAAAAAAAAAAAAAAAAAAAAAAAGAAGAAAAAAAAGAAAAAGAAAGGATAAAAGATGCCGCGTTATAATAATAAAAAAAAAAAGAACGGAAATATATGCTCGCGATCTCTTGTAAACATTTTTTTTCCCGTGATTTTCGGGCCACCCTGTATAAGAAGATCATCAAAAGTTCGCCAGCAAACATGGCAAATTATCCCACGACGTTGAGGTAGCCGTATCGAAAAGAAGAAGGAAGAAGAATCGAAATGTGGATCGAGGCAGATGAAAGAGAATGAGAAAGAGAGAGAAGGAGGAGAGGGAGGGACTGAAAGAGGGTGTGACGTGACCGCAAGGAATATTCGCCAGACGATGGAAGCTCTTGCAATCTTCTCGTGGATTCGATAATTGCCTTGGTTCGTAGTCAGCCGTAACGAGACTACCAGCGTCTCACCGGAAACCGCACTGACCTTGCCACCGGAAGTGACCCGCATTCGAGCGTATCTCCAAGATTATTAGCAACATCACTAGGAACAGAACTTCCTTTCTCTCTCTCTCTCTCTCTCTCTCTCTCTCTCTCTCTCTCTCTCTCTCTCTCTTATTTCTCCTTCCCTCCCCGTATCCATTCCCTTCCTTCTTTTTTACTCAGCGAGATTCAATTTACGAGTTGAAGAGGAAAATGTTGAAACGGAAGAGAAAAGGAAGGGAGATGGGATAATGTGGGTGGGAAAGTAATAGTAAGAGGTGGGGGGAGGGGGAAAAAATATAAGATAAAGCAAAAAGAAAAAAGATAAAGATGGCGACCGGTTAGAAAAGGATGGCACGGTAGAAAGATCGTGTATCTTCGAAAATAGGTGTCGGTGAGGTGCCACTTGGATTGACGTTAATTAAAAGCACTTCTTCGAACGGCCCTTGAAAGAGAGAGAGAGAGAGAAAAAGAGAGAGAGAGAGAGAGAGACGAGAAGGAAAGAGAAAAGAAAGCTTTCGAAAGATCTTACGAATCCTTGGGACGCGCTATACCAGCCGGTGATGCATCGAACGCCCTTACTCGACGAAAATGGGAATTTGGTGCTTCTTCTCTTTCCATCTTTCCTTTTTCTCTTTTTTTTTTTTTTTTCTTTTTGTTTTTTCCATCCTTTCTTCTTATATTCTCTTTTTCTTTCTTTTTTGCAGGAAGCTTTCTTCTTTCTTCTTTCTTCTTTCTTCTTTCTCACCGCTTCTCTCTTTCCTCCTCCTCCTCCTTTTACTCCCTTGCGTTTTCTCTCTTGCGTGAGAACAGCTCGATGGGTTTTCTAATTTTCTGCTGTGGAAAATTCCTTCCCTCGATATAAATTACGAGAAGATTTTTATCATAGATTTTTCTTTTTTTCGTTGTTTATTTTTTAATTTTTTTTCTTTTCTTTTTTCTTTTTTTTCTTCCTTTCCTTTTTTTTTCTTTTTTTGTACGTGTGGCTCTTACGCGTTCTTGCTTTTTTTTTTCTTTTTTTTTTTTTAATGCGTTTCTTGTCAGTTTCGTATTTCTTCCGTTCTTCCTCTTCTTTTTCTTTCTTTCTTTTTTTTTTCTTTTTTTTTTTGGTTCGAAATTCGTTCAAGATCTACTTTAAGATCATACACGGTCGAATCTCTCTTCTCACCGAACGAGATTATCCAGTTCCTACAATGTAGAGGGGCTTAATTGATTTCCATGCCTTACTTCTTTTTTCTTTCTCTCTTTTTTTTTCCTTTTTTTTCATTTCTCTTTCCAATGAAGGTCTCTCTCTCTCTCTCTCTCTCTCTCTTTCTCTCTCTCTCTCTCTTTTTTCTCTCTCTTTCTCTCTTTCTCTCTCTCTCTCCCTCTCCCTCTCTCTCTCTCTCTCTCTCTCTCTCTCTCTCTCTGAAAAAAGCATAATCGATAGTTTAATCGAGTGTAATAATTTCCAATATTAAATCTCATCTCGCGTGGGTTACGATCTCGCGTGGGAATAATAAACTCGTTTGTCTAGTCAATCGAGCCGTCCATTATGCCTATATAATACGTGTAACCACTTTCTTTCTTTAATATCGATTATTAATTATTATCGTCCGATTGGCGAGATTATTGGGGATGATAGAAAATTTGTGACGATCAAATACATATATTTCATATTTTAATATTTATAGATAATATTGATAATAAAAATGTATCGACCGTAAAGTAATCGTATAATTGATTGTTAAGCGTTATGAAAATTTCATTGGGCGCATTATCAAAATATAAAATTTATGACATTTAATTTCAACGACGCCTTAGTTCACCTTAATCTTATTTTCTTTTCTTTTTCCTTCTTTTTTTATTCTTTTCTCTTCGGTCATCTTGAATTCTTCTTGGCATGAAACCACCTTACCATAAGTTAATTCGCGTTGAAAAGAAGATTCACGAATGCCGCTCCTCTAGGCACAAAGAAACGCTTTGATTAACTTTCAGTGAGAGAGAGAGAAAGAGAGAGAGAGAGAGAGAAAGAGAGAGAGAGAGAGAGAGAGAGAGAGAGAGAGAGAGTTAACGCAGATTCTCGTCGACAGAGAGAATCTTTTTTTTCTTTCCTTTTTCTCTTTATCCTTTTCTGTTCCGTTTCGTTTTGTTCTTCTTTTTTTTTTATGTTTTTCGTTGTCCCGCTTTTCTATTTTTCTTTTTTCTATTTTCTTTTTATTTTTCATTTTTTCTTTTTTTTTTGTTGCCCGCTAACCTCCTCCTCCTTCTCCTCCTCCTCCTTCTTAATCTCAACCCGTCTCCTTCGTACCGTAATTCGTAGGAAAAAAGTCGTCGGATTAAAATCTTGCGAGATCTTCAAATGTCTTTTGCCGCCGGTTAAAATTCTCCCCATCCCTTTTTTCCAACCCCTTTAAGATGGTTATTTATCTACTTGGAAATTTCTCTCGAACCAAGCAGAGACATCAATTTTGCTTTCCGCGCTATATCGACTTGGTGAAGACGTCGAAGAGTCGATTTCGTTTCAAAGGATGTTTCACTCTTTTTCCGTTCTATCTTTTTACTTTTTTTCTTTTCTTTTTTTCTTTTTCTTTTTCTTGTCTTTTTTCTTTTTTTTTTTTTTCTTCGTTAAAAGCAAAGCGAAAGAACGTTTTTCATTCATTGAACACTGTTGAAAACTTATTCCAAACGAATCATCAGCGATACGTTCGAAACATATTTCTTATAAATATTAAACATAATTGCAAATTAATGTTTAATATTTATGATTTGTATAAAAAGAAAACGAAATGAAAAATAAAAGAAGTAAAATTACAATGAAATGAATTTCATAAATGAAAAAAAAGCAGATGAACGAAAGATGTTTTATAAACTTTTTTATAAACTATATACAATATATATATATATATATATATATATTACGTTGTGTCAAATTATTCTTATCTGACTTTGTTATCGATGATCCTTTTAATCGAATCACGTGATAACCGAACGAAAGACGAGGATATAAAAATGAAATCAAGATGATCGATTAATCAGGGATGAAAGGATGGATATATGTTGGACCGTATTTCGATGGTTATCCTCGACATTTCTTCGTTTACGAGATGGCACTCGTTCCCCCCACCTTTACCACCCCTTCTCACTCCATTGCCAAACCCTCTTCTCCCTATTCCATTCCTCTTCTTTTCCTCTTCTCATGGGAGACAAAGAGTAAAAATGAAGATTAACAGAGGAAGCGAGAAATCTCTTCCATCATTGTCGATGTTACCGAAGAAAGATTGCAGGCCACGTGGTGATGATGGTGGTGATAGTGATGATGGTTGTGGTAGTAGTATGTGACGTCACGTTAAAAGGGACAACGCACGAGATATCTTCTCGTAACGATCCCAGAGCCACCTGTGATACGTATTACCCTTTCAATGGCCTCACCTCACTTGGCAAAGTAACAATAAAGAATAATGGAAAATGAAGATGATGGGAGATGAGATTACTTTTGGGATTTTCTTAACAGGACTTATATAAAGGGGGTATCTTGGTGTAATATCTGTGAGAACACAGATTCATAGGTAATCTATGTCCTTTGATAAATGAGATCATAAAATGAACCTTAAGATCTTAAAGATGGCTAAATGTTTTTCATGTGATAAATAAATTCTCGTGTAATTATCTTTATATCTCTATATGTGAGATTGTTTATATGTACGTTAAATATTTCATTCTGATCAAAATATAAAATCTATGATATTTTTACGCGTACCTTAAATATTTCATTTTGATCAAATCATCATATTTCATTCTTATCAAAGATGTTCAAAGAATGATATTGTGGAAAGTATCGTAACAATTTTAAAATGAATTGATTTTACTTTCAACCCTTATCTTTCTTTCTCTTCTCCCGTTTATCGCAATTTCCCTATAGTTTTCGAATTTAAAGACTACCATCGAGATAAACATATTAGCATCAAGTATGTCTAATCGAGGTTATCAAGTTTGGAAGAATCAGATGAGACAGAGAGAGAGAGAGAGAAAGAGAGAGAAAGGGGTGAAATGGAAAATGAAGAAGAAAAAAAGAAAGAGGGAAGAAAGTAAAGAGAAAAGGAGAAAGGAATTTCCTGAAAGTAATTTATTGAAACGCATTAAAGTTTGTTGCTTTTATTGGAAGGCCTCCGGGTCGCCAGGCTGCTGTTGGCTACGTAACGTATTCGCTACCACATCGTAAAGACCCCCGTGTTAAAGAAGGTTGTTGATTTATGCGAGTTGGAAAACTTTATTAACTTTCTGTCAAGGTACGTGTTGCTGAGAGGAAAGGTGTAGCGAGTAGTACGAAGGGAAAAGAGAGAAGAGAGATGAAACTAGAAAGAGAGGAAAGAGAATCCACGAAGGAAATGTCAGATAAGTTCAAAAACATGCCACGGCATGTTACCTTGTTAAAATGTCGCTTAAGACTATGCACTTGTAATTGCCGATTTCAATTTTGAATCTTTGAGACTTTCTATAATGACATACATACATACATACATACATACATACATACATACATACATACATACATACATACATACATACATACATACATATATACATACATAAAATATATAAATACATATATACATAACGTTACATACATACATGTATTTATATATAGCGACATATATAAATATTTTTATGGATATAATAGTGATATATATAATGATGT
>NC_140813.1:5825000-5840000 GCF_050613455.1 Vespa mandarinia | reverse complement strand
GAGACTAAGGAGTCTCTTGCAAACATAATGCTATCGAAAGTTGACCATCCGAGTGAGAGCGAACAGAGAACGAGTAAAAAAAAAGATAAAAAAATGAAATGACAACAGGAGGGTAAGGTAAAGTTAACTTGATGAACGTAGTAATTTACATGTTTTATATCCTCTCTCCTAGCTCTATCTTCGTTTGTATCCTTTTGTAATATCTCTTACTGGGCACAATTCAGAGTGCCCGAAAATTCTCTCTCAATTTCTTTGATAATTTTATTTTATCCTTTTAATACGCGCCGCTCCCGATGCAATCGACGTTACCTAAGCCAACCATTTCAAAGACCACCATCGTCCCCCTTTTGTTCGGCTCGTTTCTTCTTGATATCAGATAATGCAAGACTTCTTCGATGGGAAACTTTCGGCCAAGTTCGATGGGAACTTGTTAGATGGTTTACGACTAACTTGGGCCAATTAAATCTTGAAAATTTGATACTTTTTTCTACTTCTTTTTCTTTCTTTTTTTTTCTTTTTCTTTCTTTCTTTTAAATCGACATTCTTAAAAACGTCACACGCAACTTCTTTATTAATATTAATAATGAATAGATTTTTAATCAAGAAACTCATGGTCGGACATTCCATTAAAGATGTAGGTGTCTACGCCTATGAGAAGGAGTAAAAAGAAAAGAAAAGGGATTGGAAAGAGGAAAAGGGGTTGAAAGAGGAAATCAACCCTTGCTTTCGGTATCCTAAACGAAACGCATTTTCTCCATTCTGTTGTTATTTATTGGCTAACATACTCCGTGCGTTCGTAAGTTCGTCGAAGGGTGGGGGGAGGAAAAAAAAGGAGGGGGAGCTACGAACCGAGAAAGTTCTCTTAAGAAAGGGCGAACCCAAGGTTGATTTATAGTCTCACATCGTCGGTATTTGAGTAGCGTAATGTAAGCAGTATTTTACAGAAAAGACAATGTTTCCGTTTTATACCTCTTTGGCATTGGGTGGGATGTATATATACATACATACATACATACATACATACATACATACATACATACATATATATATATACCTTCGCGTTCTAAGATCGCTATCTTCTTCAAAGTTATGACGTTTCGTTCGAGGATTATTATTGGTTTTAACCTTAGCCCGTAGCTTTCGAATATGTTCGAGTGTGTATGTGTACACACACATATATATATATGTATATATATAAATAGTACGTGGCACCTAAAAGGTACGTTAATATTTCACTTTCAAGCGAGCATCTTTACCACTTATTCGTCTCATAAATATCCCCGTGATCTTAAAGTTCTCTACGGTTGAGGATTTAGCTCGTAATTATCAGATATGTATTATGACATTTTTGACGTTCCTCGATATGTTTTCCCATATAGAAGATAAAAGTCATGGGAAAGAGAAAGAGAAACAAAGAAAAAGAGAGAGAGAGAGAGAGAGAGAAAGAGAAGAATCAGGATATTGGTATTAATCAATAATAAATGCGTAATTATTTCTATCTTTTTCGGATAACCGTTGAATTCCAATCTTTGAAAATATCGAATGCTACAACGGTGAGGTAACGTCACGTCGACGGTAAATAATATTCCATGCGTATATAACGTTGGCCCCATAAATCACGTTACAACATGCCACAGGGAAATTGAACTTTTTTTTGGATTACTTATACATCCGTGATTATTCCTATCGATGGTATTGCGAACAATCAAATAAGTAAACAAAAAAAAAACAAAAAAAAAAAACAAAAAAAAAAGAAAGAGAAAAAATGAAAGAAAGAAAAGGAAAGAAAAAAAGGAGATATATTAGAATATTCAATGCGTAAATAATATCATCGATGAATATTCGACAAAATCTAAATATAAATCAAATGGGAATAATCTAAGTGTAAATCAAACGTGACTTGATCAACGAGATTATTACCTGGAAGTTTGCTGATGTGTATATTTAGTGTGTATGTTTGTGTATTTAATTAAATCAAGAAAGTTGTCAACAAGTAAGTCGGACAACTTCGTTAAGTTGACTTACTTAGATTATTTCTATCTCTTTCTCTCTCTCTCTCTTTTGTTTGCAAACCACTGTCCGAAAACTTGAGTTTTCGTGAGCGTTTTAGACGTCGGTGAAGGTCCGCTCGTAAATTTTCTCACGTTAACAGTACACATACGGCGGGACTTAAATAACGACTAAGAAAGTTGGTCAAAGCGGAACTTGTAATAGTAATAGTAGTAGTAGTAGTAGTAGTAGTAGTAGTATAGTAGTAGTAGTAGTATAGTAGTATAGTAGTAGTAGTAGTAGTATAGTAGTAGTAGTAGTAGTAGTAGTAGTAGTAGTAGTAGTAGTAGTGTAGTAGCCGTAGCTGATCGTGTTACAAAGTAGCTCGGTAGAATTATGAGCGTTCTACCCTTTTATATTTTCTTCTTCTTCTAACCTTTGTTTTTTCTCATTTTTCAAAGAGAACCCTTCTTACACCCTCTAACCATTTTATCGTTTGAATTCTTCTTTTTATAAACAATACTTTCTATACTCTCAAGGCGTTTCGATAATTTTGAGAAACCGAGATTAAAGGAGAAGAAGAAGAAGATAGAAGTAGAAGAAGAAGAAGGAGAAGAAGAAGAAGAGGAAAAGGAAGAGGAAAAGGAAGGAAGAGAAGATGAAGATCAAGGAGAAATATTGACGAGTAACGTAATTTCGATCAGAGAAAGAAGAGAACCTAGTCAGACACAATCTCTCGATAGGCTTGTGCTCGTCGGCAGGTAGGTACCGCAATTACGGTAATGTTATGCGCGCTAATTGGAGGATTTTCTACAGAGCCGATAAAAACGAGATTACTCCATGGCCAAGTCGATTTTAATATATCGGATATCCAAGAAATTGGCTATTGACGTACTTTCTCTCTCTCTCTCTCTCTCTCTCTCTCTCTCTCTCTCTCTCTCTCTCTCTCTCTCTCTCTCTCTCTCTCTCTCTCTCTCTCTTTTTTATCTCGAGTCTCACGTTTCCGTCATTATCCACAGGCAAAAGCCCGGGAATTATTGGCGATATAATTTCGGCCACACCGATTAGCTTCCATGGATGTGAATTTTAATCAACGTCGCGCGATCGAATCAGACTCGATCGTTTAATATTACGCTTTTTTTTCCGTGGACTTAACGGCTCTGTAACACCCATTCGATCTCGTCGTTTTATCATCAACGAGTAATTTAATATTGTATATTGATCGTGAACAAACATTATATTGCTTTTTGATTCTCCCAACTAATGGGAGAGAATTAGGATTAAAAGAAGATTCGATTATATATATATATGATATATCAAATATATATACATATATATCATATATCTATATTTTCTTTTTCTTTCTCTCTTTTTTCTTCTTTTCTTTTCTTTTTTTTCCATTTTATTATTATTATTATTATTATTATTATTATTATTATTATTATTATTATTATTATTATTATTATTATATATATATATATATTTTTTTTTTATTTATTTTTCTCTCTTTTTATCTTCTTTCCTTTTTACTTTCTATTTTATTACTATATAGTTCTTTTTATTTATTTATTTTTCTTTCCTTCTTTTTTATTTCTTTCTTCTTTTTTCTTCAACTTCTTCCTCTTTTTTTTTATAATTTTCCAAAAAGCTAATAGTACAGATTGAAAATATTAGAATTATTAAGTACTGCTCTGTCTAGTTTATGTATGCTGAGATGTATTCTGTAATAAAGAGTAGAAAAGTGAGAGAGAGAGAGAGAGAGAGAGAGAGAGAGAGAGAGAAAACGCAAACGATTCTTGGCGAGGACGTGCGAGCAGAAACCAACCACCGTGAGCACAATGCGCGTTTAGGTGTGGGCGTAAGTAATGTATGCTCACATTGTTTACCGTCACCTTGGCGTGTCGCCCTGAGGTACAGTACACGACAAACAGGAATATGCATGTGTGAACAGTATATCTGTATGTACATACACGTGTGTACGTGAATGTGCATGTGTGTATGTATATGTTTATGTGTGTTTGTCTGTATGTATGTATATGTACGTTGACAAAGAAGTGGAATGAAAGTTTCGTTTCTTTGAACCGAGGAAAAAATAAATTTACTTTCAATTTCTCTTTTTTTATTTTTTCCTTTTTCTTCTTCTTTCTCTTTCTCTCTTTTTTTCGTTTTTTTTTCTTTTTCTTTTTTTTCTTTTTTTATTCACTCATTTGTTCATCTATTAATAAAACAATACATTATTGTTTTTCTCTCATAATTATTTTATTTATTAAAACAATACATTATTTTTTATTTTTCTTGTCGTTTGATATTCACTCGATAGATTGGAAATTCATCATTAGAAATTCATTGAAATTCGATTGTCGAAGTGTATGAATGATAATTTTTTTTTTTTTTGTTTACAATGTCACGAATGAAATCCAATAGAAGTTATATCAATGCTATATAATTTAATAATATATATAGGATAATAATGAAATTTCTATATTAGCGTATATGTGTGTCAACTGTGTGGGTGCCGTGCGTGCATGCATTATATGTGCGTTGTGTGTGCATACAATTAAGTTGGCGAGATAAGGGAATTGCATGCATGTACGACGAATATCATCTCTAATGACATAAACGTGCTGGGATTTCAGCATTATTATTAATTCGTAAGTGATATTATAACTGTTGGTTCTAAAGTAAAATGATTTTATCAATTTAGGTGTTAATTGTGTCATGGTAATATTAACCATCACCTTCCTGGTCCCAGACATTAGTAAATTGTAATTTCATACCGCAGCAAGTCTATGGTATGGTATGGTTTGCCTCTGACAGAGGGAGGATCGAAATTATAATTTAATCGTCAATTTTATGTTGCACTTACGAATAATTACGTATTACCCGAATACGTAATTATGCTGAGCACACATCATATACAGCCGCGATTGCAATCAAACGCATAATTTCACTGACAGAGTACGATTTGCGAACGGTACAAATCAAATTTGTCTGGCATATTTTCGTCATCATTTTTTCTTTTTTTCTTTTTTTCTTTTCTTTTTTATTTCATTTATTTATTTATTTAAATTTTAGAACGAATTATATTTAAATAACGTTTATTAGACTATTTATTTATAAAATTAAAATTCCCGTAAGTGTCTTTGTGTTTAATTATAAATTCAACTGAAGTTCAAAGTACTCTCTGCAATTATATAAATAGCATAATTCTCGTGCTATTGGATTACTCTAAGAATAGAATTAGTAACATCTTTCGCCAACAGATGGCCGAAGTAAATATATCGATTCTCGTATACGAAACGTTCTTACGAATGATAGATCCATCCGACGAATCGAAAGATTTATTAAGATCATACTTCACAGGATCATTTCTGTAGTATATCTTCGGATCTGCTCTGCGAAAAGCTGAGCTGATGCAGCCACGTTGATGAGACATAGCTCTCTTCCTTGAGCGTGAGGCCGATCTTATAATCTGATTTAATAGTTAGATTGTAAGGTCATCGATGATCGTTCACCTCTTTTACTTAGTAAGGGGGGTCATGGGAAGTAGAGCTTTCTGAGTGGTCCCTTTCTCTTATTATTAAAATATAAATAAAAATTACTAGTACCAAGGGAAAGTGGGAAATTAATAAATTACTAGAAAAACTCTATTTAAAAATATATTTTTAAATTTTATTTTTTATTTTTAAAAGTATTCTATTTTAAAATATTTTAAAGCTTAGAAAGAAAGTAGACCTCCCGATTTTGCTGTTGCAATATATATTATATATAATATATTTTTTTTTCAGTTATATATATATATATAATAAACATTCTGTTGCCTTATATTATCTCGCAAATAAAAAGAAGTGGGGATAAAAAGAAATAAACCATCTTATTAATTGCAATGCACGATTAATTATATACATATATATTTATGTTTGCATATCATATATAAACATATTTTTAATTATTATTGTGTTTAAAATATATATTTTGCAAATTAAAAAGAAAAAAAAAAATAGGAAAAAAATGAACTACTTGGCTTATTACAATGCATATTATTTTATATCGACATTTGTATAATTATATATATAAAATAAAATATATTTTTAATTAGAGAAAGCAATTTTGCTGTTGCCCAAATAGATATATTTTATAGATGAAGAAAAAAAATAAACCACTCTTGGGTTTTTCTTCGCAGTCGGTAGGACTCGAACCTACGCTCCCAGAGGGAATCTGATTTCTAGTCAGACGCCTTAACCACTCGGCCACGACTGCTGTTGGAAGTTTGTTGTTATATATTTTACAATCTTCCTATAATTCTTTTATAAAGATAATTTTATTATATGTTATTAACAAATTTTATAAATATTTGAAAGAAAATTATCATTTTATATATTTATATTTTATAATAATTCTATACACAAAAATATATAATATATTAAAGTATATAATTTTTATATCCACAAATTAATAATATTATTTTATGAGACTACAACTTTATTCGCACACGAAGACGCTTAATAACACAAGAGAGAGAGAGGGGGGGAAGGGGAATGCTTCAACGAACAAAAATATAAAAATAGACCGTTCCAATATTATCGACAATAGCGCGGCTGAAGCAATAATATCATCGAATCTTTTCTGAAGTGGCTCGTTTCAAAGGAGCTCTTTCTCTCTCTCTCTCTCTCTCTCTTTCTTTCTTTCTTTCTCTCTCTCTTTCTCTCTTTCTCTCTTTTTCTCTTTCTCTATCGTTTCGAAGTATAAGCGAAAAGAAAAATGGGGTATGTTGACACAGCAATAACCGGACGGCGACGTGCAATCTAAATTTCGAGATCTGTGCTATATTGACCCTTGACCTTTAAGAGGAAAATGGGGTTATCGACGATAGCAATCGTGATTTATTGAAAAATATATTACAGAGAAAGGAAAAGGAAAAGGAGAATGAGAGAGAGGAAGAGAGAGAGAGCGAGAGAGAGGAAGAGAGAGAGAGCGAGAGAGAGAGAGAGAGAGAGAGAGAGAGAGAGAGAGATAAAGAAGTCCTTTAAAATGTACAATATTATTCTAATTGTTCTATCTATTTTTCTTCACTCATATTTCATTCTTTATTTTAAGTCTATTAATAAATAAAATTAATAAATGATATAAGCGCGATCGTTTATCATACGATAGTGTGTAATACGGCGTATCTCGTTAATGACATAATAAATATTAATCGATAATAAAGATTATAGATATACGTACATACGTTCGTACAATTCGTCAAGGCATATACGAGAATGGTGATGCTCATTATTGAAATTATTAACGACTCATTAGCGTTTATGCCGCAATGTATTGTTCTTGTTATCGTTTTTATTATTATTATTATTATTATTATTATTATTATTATTATTATTATTATTATTATTATTATTATTATTATTATTATTGTTATTATTATTATTATTATTATTATTTTTATTATTATTATTATTATTATTATTATTATTATTATTATTATTATTATTATTATTATTATCATCATTATCGTCATTATTATTGTTATAAGCATCTATTAAAACTAATAAAATTTTATAACTATTAAAATTAGAAGAATGCAAATCTTCGAATCTCATACTCCATATTATAACAATTTCGAAACTCTAATGAACGAAACGCCGCGTCACTATACCATAATGCTATTTCAATAAGACGTAAGAATTATTGAATTAGTACATTTTACCTATCGGATTTTTAGCTTCCCCCATTGAATGCAAAGTTCATGGACTTGTTAATACTCTTCCTTGATATTCTTAACAAATAGAAAAGTTCGATATATAATATAGCCTGGGAGGTATATTGGCTCATTAAAAATTATTACCATCGCTTCATTTGACGTTCCATTGGTAGGAAATTGTAGTAGTGGAGAAGAGAGGAGAGGAGACATGAGGGCTGACCGACGAGTTCATGAACGCAGAAAAGAAGGTTTGGTTGGAAGAAGAGTGGTAGTAAAAAGAAGAAAAAAGAAAAAAGAAAAAAAAAAAGAAAAAAAGAAGAAGAAACGATACACGTACATACCTTAGAGAAAAATTGAAGCCCCGTGGGAAAATAAAAAAGCTTTCGTCTATTTGTTTTTGACTTTACGTTCAGCGGGTACATTCCAATGGAATCATAAAACACGATATATACGGTGCTTATTAATTTCCAAAGAAGATAAATATTAAACGAGCCCAGATTTCAAATATTACCGGGATAAGGTATATAATAAAGGTTGGAAGCTATTACATTGATCCATTTTTTAATTAATAAATTTTTCGTTTTAAAAGAGAGAGAGAGAGAGAGAGAGAGAGAGAGAGAGAGAGAGAGAGAGAGAGAGAGAAAGCTAATAATTATTTATTTAAAGAAGGATAATCTCTTAAAAATATCAATAGTATTTGCAATAACGTTTACGTATTCTCATTGATAAAAGGGACCATGGATAATCACGAAAATTCGTTTCCATTATGATCAACGGCAACGATCAGAATAAGAGAGAGAGAGAGAGAGAGAGAGAGAGAGAGAGAAGTGGGGATGGTGTTTGTGTGCGTATGTGTGTATATGTGTATATTGCTTGTCGATAACTTTTAGTCAAACTAACTTCGTAATATCCTTTTCTAGTCTAGCGGAGTTAATGGGAGTACGAGCATTATTTTCACGGTAAACGTTTCATCGTTAACTTCGTACCGGTCGAGGGCAAAAGCTATATTTAACAACAAACAGTTAGCTAACGTGTACGTATATATACGTGTTACGTATGTACGCTAGGTACGTTTGTACGTGTGTACGAAGGGGAGGACATTGAGGTCAACGAGGTAGTGAGTCTCGTCAGGGGTTGACAGGTTCACATCGACAGACTTGCCTATATTCGCTTCGTATACCTTGTCACATAAGGTTCTACGATTTACAATAGTTGTTAATATGCAGTCAACAGTATGAGTTGCATTCACGTTGACATCCTGTCAGGCCAGTTTCTAGTCGACTCTCTTTACAAATCGCATATAGAAGTTTGGGTGTGCGTAATGACATTTTTTCTTTTTTTACTTCGATTTTTTTTTTTTTTTTTTTTTTTTTTTTAATTTCTCGATTTGTTTCATAACCCAAATACGAATCCTCGAATAGTACAAAATGATTAAATAATGATAAGTTTCTATAATTATAATAGTGCCAATAAATGGTTATACTTGGAAATATTCATAGATTTAGGTCGGATTTACTTTCGGTTTTTAATTTTCCTTTTTTCTTTTTTTCTTTTCTTTTTTTATCTTTTTTTCTTTTCTTTTTTTTTCCACTCCAAAGAGAAAATAGATACGTTATGTGTAAGCATGTAACTAATTGACATTATTCCATATCACTTGAAGAATCATAATGGAATTTATACGTGATACATATTTCTTTAATTGGATTTGAAGCTTTGAGGAACATCTAACAAAATTCTAACGAATATGGTAACACAATAATTATCAAATATATTAGATAATTTTTGCTTAATAAAATAAAAAAAAAAAAAAAAAGAAAAAGAAAAAAAAAGGTTGAAATATCGTTCGATGTCATCACAATCCGTGCGATACAACATCCTCGTTCGTAGTATTCCCTAAGCAAAATTATGTCAAATTTATATGATAAATTTGATCTATATATATATATATATATATATATATATATATATATATATATATATATATATATATATATATTCGTTTTCTCACTCGCACATTATAGCGATATTTTCATGAGGACAATACGTAAACGAGGCCAGGACGCGTTTCGAAGGACATTCAGCTAAGGAGAATGGTGCAATCGCAGAAGATCTTACGGATAATGCTAGGAGGGTACAATGCCGTTGTCATCCACATTCCTCGTTTGTCAAGAACACGTAGAGACGAGATTAAGAGAATCTTTAACCCCCGTCCCTGTCCCTGCCCCTGTCCCCACCTCTCAGTTCCTCACCCATTCGCCATCTCGCCATCTCGCTATCTCACCCTCTTTCTCTTCTATATCCTTCAACCCTCTACCCTCTATCTATCCCGTCCACTATACCCTTTCTTACCCTTTTCTTACCTTCTTCCAATGTTTTCCTCGTTCTGTGACTCTGTTTTTCTTCGTTTCACTGTTCTCTTCTCTTCTCTCTCTCTCTCTCTCTCTCTCTCTCTCTCTCTCTCTCTCTTTTCTGTCTCTTTCTTCTTACATTTCTTCTTCCCTTTCGCGATCCGTCCGACTTCCTCTTCTTCCTTCGTTTCTATTCCATAGATACAAGTACGACGGTTACAAACGACAACGGCTTTCCAAGGGTTTACAATGGATTTAAGTCACGTTCGTTCCACTTAATCCGGTGAACATTCTTTCCGGACTTCCACTTACACGCCTCCTGTGACGTTGCCTAAAATACACTCTTAAATTTTAGAATTTCTCTCACCGACGACATTATTATTTTTATCATTATTATTATTATTATTATTATTATTATTATTATTATTATTATTATTATTATTATTATCATTATCATCATTATCATCATTATCATCATTATCATTATTATTGTGGGATGAAAGGTTCCAGAGCTAGTTAATCATATGTATGTACATGTGTGAAATATGCCGATCGACAGTTGATCGAAGGGATGAAGGTTTAGAGCTAATTAATCGTGTATATCTGTGTGTGTATGTGTGTGTGTGCATGCGAGAGATAAACCAATCGGTTGTTGTTATTATTATTGTTATTATCTTCATGAATGAATGAATTATCATTCATTCATTCATTCATTTATTTGATCCAATTCATATATTCGATCCAATTGTAATGTCACATAGGATTTAATCATCGAAAATCCAACTTGCGAATATATCCAATTAAGCATATTTATTCATTCTCTGTTTCAGGTATGTACATGATGATCATTGAATTCGATGTTCCTTTATTGTCTACTCGATGAGGTCTACTATCTATTGTGATAACTTCTCGAAAATGATGAGAACCGATACGTGTTCCAAGGTAAATCGAGTAAATGTCCTCAAGGTAATTCCTCGAGTAGTAATTGTCAATAATTAAGTAATATTACGTTATTCCCTGAGATTTGACAATAAATTGATATCAACCATCATTTGCTTTAACCAGAGATATTCTACGATATGATTGAATTGATATGGAAAATATTCGAAAGATTTTTCAAATATATTCAAAAGTTTTTTAATACACATACATACGCAAACACACACACACACACACACACACATACACGTACGCTATGCAATGGATATATACGTATACCAATAGAAAGTAAATCATAGAAAGAGTACATAAGTTCTTGATATTTTTATTGTGTCTATGCGTAGAAGGATAATTATTATCGCTGTGGTTTCGTTATAAAGTCAAAGGGAAACATATACGGTTGTGCTTTGCTCGTAAAGGATAGAAACGAACTCCCAGCAGGACTATAAATTTGAGACTCGCATGAACGTAGGAATCAAAGGAAAAGCGGTACAGAGTGTACAGAGAGACAGAGAGAGAGAGAGACAGACAGACAGAGAAAGAGAGAGAGAGAGAGAGAGAGAGAGAGAGAGAGAGAGAGAGAGAGAGAGAGAGACAGACAGACAGACAGATAGAGAAAGAAATGAAAAAAGACGTTTCTTCATGATACAGACTATATTTTCTAATAAAATGTACCAAGCTTGCCACATAACTGTCCTACTTCGACGAAGAGCACTGAAATTTTTTCTCCGCAACTTTCGGCCAACTTTTATTTTGCGTTTTTTACTAAGATTCGTCGGCTGAAGTTTCGAGAGGTTGGTCAAGAGAAATGGGAGGGTAAGAGAGATAGAGAGAGAGAGAGAGAGAGAGCGAGAGAGATAAAGATAGAGAGATAAGGACGCAACTCAGACGTTGTGAGTGCCATGAGAGAAGAAATATATGATTGGTAGGTAGCTGTTGGTGGTTGTGGTTGTGGGAAGTGATAGTGGTGGTTGTGGGTAGTGATGGTGGTGGGTAGTAATGGTACTATTGCTGCTACTGCTGATGCTTCTGTTGCTACTGACTTCTACTGCTATTGGTCCTGTTGGTTCTTCTGCTGTTGCTACTGTTGCTAGATGGAATGATGGAAATGAAGAGAAGTTTCCTGCTCAACTGAAACGAGAGCTACGAAAGTTTATTTGAAAGTCGGCCGCTAGAGACTCCGCCATTATTCCACTTCTAATGAACCCTCAAATATTTTCATTTCGGTTTGATTACGTTGCCAACGAATGGCTTTGACGTTAATTTAATTAGGGTATCAAGAAAAAAAAAAAAAAAAAAAAGAAAAATGGCCTCGTTTGACAACGATTGTTTTATCTATGTATGATTTGTGTTACTTGATGTTATCATTAAGATTGGAAGTCTTTTTTTTTACTCTGATTCTTATGAAATAATTTTTCTAATTGTTTCGTTCCATTTACGAAACGATTATTTAAAATTATTTCATTCATTCATTCATTCATTCATTCATTCTTTCATTCATTCATTCATTCATTCATTCATTCATTCATTCATTCATTCATTCATTCATTCATTCATTCATCTTTTTAACTTCATTCATTGGATATTGTCGATTAGATAGATTTAATCAATTTCGTTTTTTTTTCTAAGAGTACAATTTTCGTATATATAACTTCTAATGATCAAATTGATAACGAGTGGTCCTGTGGCGCAACGGATAACGCGTCTGACTACGGATCAGAAGATTCCAGGTTCGAATCCTGGCAGGATCGGCCTCATTTTTTTTTCTATTCTATATTTATAACGAATTATCTTCTCTTTTTTCTTTTTTACATTAACTTATACACATTCGAACAGTTTCTTTTGTAACTTATCTTTTGATGTAACAAGTTATAATTTGTCTCAGTTGAAGCTCAGTAAGGTAAAGAGATATGTACCATATATATTTTTTATTTTATTATAAATTCGAGTGTAAAAGTAATATTATCGTAATATATTTATAGAATAAATGTTGTTAATGTAATGGAATATTATTTTGTAGAAAAAAAGTGAAAAAAAAATCTGGCCCATGGGGGGATCGAACCCGCGACCTTCGCGTTATTAGCACGACGCTCTAACCAACTGAGCTAATGGGCCATTCGTGGAAATCCGTATTTCTTGATGGTAGATATAAAGTCATATCATGATATACATATTTTAATTTTATAAATATTTATATTTAACTTTATAATAAAATGTAAAATATCATCCTAATATCATATATATATATATTCTTCTATATAGAATATATTTATATATGCTTTTTATGTATAATCTATCGAAAAATCTAGGTTCAAACTTATATTTAATTCTGATTTAGCTAATTCGCATACACTTCATGTATATATGTATGTGTATTTCTGTTTTTTTTTTCTTTTCCTTTTTCGATTACATTTAACCATCATTAAGTATTTTAACGATTCACCAAACGAATAAAATCTCCCGGGAGTATATAAATGGTTTACGCTATGGTGCAGACGCCAAGGTAGCACATTTAGGTCACTTTAATTAACGAACCTCGTCCAGCGGGGAGATAAGATCGAAGAAACTCTTTCGAGCCCCTGCGAATGCTCCGACTGCAAGGAATAATGCGATTAACTTATGCGTTCTCACGGCGTAGAATCTATTCCACTTGAAGATCGTTCGTAACGGGTAGAGAAAGTACTCATAAAGTTATATTCCTTATCAAAGGATTTTAATCTATAGAGGCAATCAGCCCCGATGAATATTTTGCGAAATATTTAAAAGCAAAAGCAAAAGTAAAAAAAAAAAAAGAAGAAGAAAAAAGATGAAAGTTAACGAAAGAGAAGACGAAAGAGAAAAAAAAGATTACGAAAGAACATTATAATTCAATGAAAGGGATTGAACTGGGCTGACCATTAAAGATTGACTGATTTTGTTTTGTTGTCGATATATCATTTAAAAAAAAAAAAAAGAGAAATTATAATAGAAAGAAGAAATTGAACCAGATGTCGATAACTATATAATTGATGATTCATGTGTCGAAATACAATATAAAGGAAAAGAGAGAAAAGAAGAAGAAGAAGAAGAAGAAGACAAGAAAATAAGGAAAAGTAAAATAAGAGGAAACGATTGAACTAGGTCAACGATTAAGAATTGATGATTTATTTGTTGAGATATTAAAGACAGTAAACAAGAAAGAGAGAGAGAGAGAGAGAGAGAGAGAAGGGTAACGAAAAGAATCGTAATAGAAAGAAGCGATTGAGTTAGATCGACGCTTCGAAAATTGATGAATTATTTTTAAAAATATAACAAAAATAAGAGAACGTAATTGTAAAATGACAAAAATTGTAATAGAAAGAATATGAACGGAGTAATGTCGAATATTCAAAAAAAAAAAAAAAAAAAAAAAAAATTGACGATTTATTTGTCGAAATATTAATGAAAGAAGAAAGAAAATAAAGGGATAAAGAAAAGAATTCCAATAAAAAGAAGCCAATTGGATTAGATCGACTTTTCGAAAATTGTTTATTCATCTCCAAGAATATTACAAAAATAAGGAGAAACGTAATTATGAAACGACAAAAATTGTAATAGAAAGAATACGGACGAGTATTAAAATGTCGAGTATTAAAAAATTGATGATTTATTTAGTCGGAATGATCGACCATACATGATCCACATGTAGAACCGGAAATTATGCAGCTCGGCCATGCATGGAAATTGCTTCGGGGTGAGCGTTGATACGTGGCACACACGTGGCAGGTTCGCTTCTTCGGAAGTACACTGGCCCTCCTCCTTCCTATCTCGGCCTTCAGCAGGCTGCTCAAACCTCTCTTCTCTCTCTCTCTCTCTCTCTCTCTCTCCTTCACCATCACCCGTATCTCCTCACCTTCTCTACCAACCTCCCACAGGTCTCATGCTTTAACACCAACAAAGAGAGATTTCCATGTATCCTATGTATGTATGTATGTATATACATATGTATAACTATGTAGACTTATACCATTACTCTCATCTCTTGCAACTGGAGCGATCTGTTGG
>NC_140813.1:5792500-5820000 GCF_050613455.1 Vespa mandarinia | reverse complement strand
AATAAAAAAAAAAAAAAAAAAAAAAAAAAAAAAAACTGCAATCACGCAGAGCGCCCTTTTATCGAGTGTAATTTCAGTTAGCATAAATTTTCAAAGTATCGGATAATAGGATGATTCTGCTGACATAATGTAACCGAGAAAAGGGTGTAATCGGCAAAGTCGTTTAATTAAATTGGCGGAAAGGATGGATTCATTGGACCGTTAGGTGGTCATACTCTAGCTGCGTGGAGCGCATGAATTCAAATATGGCCCTGTGTGAATCGGTCTATGTAGTAGTAGTAAATGTGCATGCGCGTCTGTTCCACAGGCCGATGTGGGACATTATTGTCTTATCGATTCACCAAAACCATTCTCATGTAGGTATATCTCATTGTCAGCCTCCGGTGCGTTACGTTACGCTGCTGGTTTCCGGTAATCGTAACGGAACGTGCTGACTTGTTAATCTTGTTAATAATATATATATCTTAATTTCGAATTTGAAAGGTTTCTCTATCCATTGATGAAAATAACAAAAGAAAACAGATTTATATTTATATATATATATATATGATCTATGGATCTATGATCTATGGATCATATATATCTATGGATATTTATAAAATTATGCCTTTATGAATATTTATAAAATTATGTTTTTATAAATTGATAAAAGTTAATACAATTGTATAAAAGATCATATGAGACATATAAGCTATACTATATACTTTTTCTTTTTTTTTCTTCTTTTTTAAATTTTCTTTTTATCTTTTTTTTTTTTTATTTTTTAAACATATACACATGGCATATATATATATTCCTATGAAAAGTATCTCCTATGAGTATCTTGTTAGTTTATCATACAAGATAAAAATACGTCAATGTTTTTATAAGAAATTCGTTGAACTACTTCGAGTACGAAATTAATAATCGTTTCTTCCTTTTTTTACATCGTGCTTTTTCCTTTTTTTTTCTTTTTCTTTTTTCTCTTTTTTTTTCGTTTTTTTTCCTTATCTCGTTAAAAATATGTCGATCGTTGATAATATGTTTCTCTCGTTGATTCGCTCCCGAATTGTTTTCCTTTAATTTTCTATCGATTTCAATACGTACGAAAGAAAAAGTACGTTGAGAGGAATCGACAGTGAAGAAGTTTCCCCGACTTTTCCACGGTCAGATATTTATTCCAAGTTCCGTGATACTACGAAGGTACTTCTCGAACTAACCACAGTAACAGTAAGTAAGAGTCGAGATATATCGAGAAAACTCGATAATTGACCATCGTGTTTTTGTAAGAAGTTGGACTCAGAACTCACCCCTTCGATCTGTAAATTAATCATTCTTTTCCTTTTTTTCTCTCTTGTCTTTTTTCTTTTTTCTTTTTTTTTCCCCCTTTTTTCTTTTCCATTACTTTATTATTTTCAACAATTTAAAAATATGACGAGAGAGAGAGAAAGAGAGAGAGAGAGAGAAAGAGAGAGAGAGAGAGAGAGAGAGAGAGAGAGAAGATATTTGTTATTTGTTTTTTAATTACCATTTTAACTTTTTGTTTCATTTTTTGTTTCCTTTTCTTTTCTTTTCTTTTTTCTTTTTCTTTTTCTTGTTTTTCTTTCTTATTTTCACGAATAGATTGTTTTGTTTGTCAGTGGTTTTTTTATATATATATATATATATGTATAAGAGGCGGAGTGTAGGTAAGTTGAATAAAAAAATGGCCGCTAAAAGCTCCCGGGATAATTACGATCGGCGAAAAACGAGTTCGAAGCCGATAACGGGCCGTTCTAAACGCAAGAGTAGGTATCGCGAATGGTACGAATGAGAGGATTAATCTTTCGAATCTATTCGCTGGGATTTATAACCGGGAATAGGGCAAACCAGAACGGAGCAGAGCGGAGCAGAGCGGAAGAGTTCAGAGGAGAGCTGAGCGAAGCAGAACTGAACAAAACAGAATAGAACAGAGCCAGTATAGAACAGTATACCAGACCAGGGCACAAAATTAAAATCGTCGATAGACCATCCCTCGGAGAAAAATCTTCGTTCGGTTTTGCCCAACGGCACGCGGAATTGGTGGCTTTAACGATGCAACTGAAAAACCTATTTCGTTGGCCAATTTGAGCGCGTTATTTAATCCAACTATGAGTCCCGAAAAATTTATCGAAAAGAGATGAATGAAAGAGTAGTTGAGAAAGATGGTGAAAATAAATATGATGAAAGATGAAAGATGAAAGATGAAAGATGTAAAAGAAGTGACCCCTTTTTTTTTATGCGTTTTTCATAAAAATGATACACCCCGTGTAGTTTTCATAATAATACATTAAAAAAACACAATAAAAGAAAAAACCATTAAAAAGAAAAAAAAGAAAAAAGGAGAGAAGAAAATAAACAAGAGAAGAAAGTCAAACGAAATAATATCACGTTAATTACAAATTAAAAAGGAAAAAATGTAAAATGGCATCTGCAATATATAATCGCTATGCATGGACAAACGCAAGAGAAAGAGAGAGAGAGAGAATTTAATAATATCGTATTATATACACATGAATTAATTGGAAAGCCGAGAATGTATTGGTATAAAAATATGAACGATGTGCTTGCCAAGAGATTGCTCATAGCTCATAGCTCGAGGAGATAGATATAGAACAATGAAAAAAGATCAAATTCCCATATGGTGCAAACATCGTCGATCATCTTGCTTATTTTCGTTCATTAGATAAAATCAGGATTTATATTCTTAATCTGATGCGTGTATGACACACACACACACACACATACATACAATCTCTCTCTCTCTCTCTCTCTAAAAATCATAAATTTTGTAGTATTTTAAAATCTAAAAAGAGACTCGTCTGACGTTAAACAAAAAGAGGGTTACATTATTAAAAAGTTGCAAGTATTAAATACTCGTAACGTTTTAACAAGTACTTCAAAAGTGAGTTTACCTTTCGAATAAAAGTGGGTATAGAACAAGATAAGAAAGGGGAGGATCGGATGATATTGGTGGGGATTAGCGTGGGTGTAAGAAGCATATAAGAGTACCACAAACATAGTGTTTTCTCGCACGAGTAGAACATAAATTCGTGCATAAACACCTGTACGATCCTTCCTGCGTTCCCTTGAACATAAAGTGCATTGTCCCATGAGAGACAGACAAAGAAAGAGAAAGAGAGAAAGAGAGAGAGAGAGAGAGAGAGAGAGAGAGAGAGAGAGAGAGAGAGAAAGAGAGAATTCACGCAGGATTCGCAAGACGAGATAGGACAATGCGAGCCCGGTTCGGTTGGTCGCTCGCACGACGACGACGACGCCAATGTAGCCATCGTTATTGCTACTTTATTGCTCGTAAATCCTTGGAACTGTGTGCATCCTGCCGTTGGAAGGATACGTAGAGAATCGTGCACTATCTCTTAACGGATGTCTCGCCGATGCATCGCTCGCTAGTCTCTCCGTAATCCTTCTCTCTTTCTCTCTCTCTCTCTCTCTCTCTCTCTCTCTCTTTCTCTTTCTTCCCCTCTCCTTTCTTTTCTCTAAAGCAAGACAAAAGAAATTCCATTGCATTGTAGAAGTTCCGTTCCGTTCCGTTCGTTCGTTCGTTTGGATAATAATTCGTAGGAGACAAGCTGTGCGGTCCTAATTAGTCTTGACTAGTACTTTGACTAAGTCCTCGTCGTTTTATCATTTATCATTTACTATATTCTATAATATGTGTATTATATATATATATATATATATATATATATATATATATATATATATATGTACATATATATATAGGATACTTTAAATGTAGTATATAGAGCAAGTAAAAGTTATAGGGTTCATATATTATAACTTATACTTTTTTATTCGATATAGTTAATACAGGTGACATGATTTTATTGAACGATCGATTTTTTAATTTCTTTTTTTTATTTTCTTTTTTATTTCTTTTTTATTTCTTTTTTATTTTTACGTAATGTTAAAGTGTCAAAACTCGACATCCTTCGTCAATCGGAAAAGTTCTTAAGGGCTTATTTCGTGGATATATCAATGGTAACGAAGGTAAAGGAGAAACATCAAAAGGCCAAAGGCATTGGGTCAAGGAATTCCAAAGCCATGGTTGCTGCCGAACGGAGTTTCGTTCATGACGGCTCGCAAGAGAGAGTTTATGACGCCTCGTAAAGTGGGCCTGCGCGACAGCGAAGTTTCCTCCCGCATCCACGATAAAGGTGAGCACGGTCAATGCGATGACTTTTGACCAGGACTTTCTATACGATACTATACTTATCGTTATACCTGTGCGTCGAACTTTTTAAAGAAAAAAGGAAATGTCTGGTGTAATTTTGTTCGAGTGAAAGAACAGAAAACAAAAAAAAAAGGAAAAAGAATGTCGTCAATTTTTGTGAATTAATCGATTACTAATTTATTAAACAATTCTTAATTATTTTTACAATATCATTATCAATATTATAATTATTAATATATATATATATATATATATATATAATTATTTATAATATATATAATTTTATTAATACAATATTATTAATATATATATATATATATATATATATATATATATATAGATGAATGATCAAGATTTATCGATGATCTACAATAATTGAAGATCGTCTTTGTTTTTCTTTCTAATTTTTTTCTCTTCCTTTTTTCTTTTCTTTTTTTATTTTTTTCTCTTTTTATTTTTAACATGACTCTTTTCTACGAAGGATAAACGTCCTTTGTCCTTTCTTCTCTTCGTCTTCCCTTTACCGCGAAACGACTGGTTCACGATTATGCGCGCAAAGTGTGTAGGCGTGTTTTGTATATGCCATCACCGAGAAGACCCTCCCGGGATGATCGCGAACGTCTCGAAAACGACGAACGTCAGATTTACGACGCACGTGAATTTCACCCAACGAAGTTTCGTATTACCAAAGAGACCTCATGGATCCGTCATGAACCGATCGCAACCATTTATTTTTATTTTTTTATTTTTTTTTAGTATTTTTTTTTTTTTTCTGTTATTCCCCTAGAACGATGAAAGGAAATAGAATGTAAATATGAGCGATTCAGAAAATGTATGTTCGATTTATGAGCTTTGCAAAATTTGTTCGACACTTTGGAAAAGTCATTCAATAAAATGTAAATCATCCCGATCGTATTCATATCATCGGCATCGTATTCCGAAAGATTCTCAGTGAAATTAAATTACGAGAAGTGGAAGGAATTCTTTTTTCTATTTTTTTTTCTTTTTTTTTTTTTTCTTTTTTTTTTTCTTTGTCGAATCGAATTGTTGGAATCCGTCTGTAATAAACCGATAATAAAAAAGATCGATCGTTATCATAGAAATGTAAGTAAGATATGAAATGTAATAGAGGGGGGAGAATGAATGTTCAATATTTATTATAAGTTCGTAGTATGATCTATATGTATTATAAGATCTATACATGTATCATATACTCGTCGCGACAGTATATTAAATTTTTGAAAGAAATTATTAATAAATCGTTTTATTTAAAAATTTCTTCGAAAGTATACGTATATTTGTTTATGATATATACATTTAAAGTAGAAAAAGTTAAATGAGATAGAAAGAGAGAGAAGAGAGAGAGAGAGAGAGAGAGAGAGAGAGAGAGAGAGAGAGATAGAGAGAAAATTGGTCGAATATAAATTAAGAATATAAATCACATTATAATCGAAAAGGCATAACTAACGAAATATAATCACTATAAAAGATATATCGTCTACTTAAACATATTTCGTAAGTTATAATTCATATATTGTATACAAGATATCTGCAATTGTACATTGGTACGTTTAACTATATCAATGATTTATGATTTCATACGAATATAAATGAATTCAATGCATAGAACGCAATTCGAAGTATTAGTAGTAGCAATAGTAGTAGTAGTAGTAGTAGTAGTAGTAATAATAATAATAATAATAAGAGAATGAGGAGTAGAAGTTAAAGGAGGAGTAGAAAAAGAAGAGGAGAATAGCAAATATTAATTCGGTCGAGAGTTCGGTCAATTTTTCATAAAATTTTCCGTGGTTCTTTTAACCGTAGCTTCCCGCAGAGTACACCACGAACCAATTGAAATGTGGTTGGGTCCTCGTTTGGGCCTCGTTCGGGCCTCGTTCGAATCCCACCGACTACGTCCGATCGCGAGCTAAAATATTATTGCCAATAAAAACCTCCATTATTATTTATGGCGGCGAACTCGATCCGCGGGATACTTATCTGCAGGACGGCGCGACTAATGTCGCTCCATGTCGTACGACGAAATAAAATGGCACGTCCGTGGGGCCGGCAAGCCGACCCCGTTACGTGATATCGCGCAAATTAAATTAGACGGCTGTTCTCACGCTGCCGCTTCGTATATACTTTTCTTTTTCCTTCTTTTATTTATTTATTTATTTATTTATCTTTTTTTCTTTTTTTTTTTTTTTTGGACACTCGATATATGTATATATAGGCACAGAAGCAGCAATTCTCTGTACGTATCTGCTCGAAATACAGGGGAAAAAAAAACATTGCCTTTCATTTGTACCGAGTTTTTGTAATCTTTCTTTTTTTCCTCTCTCTTTCTTCCTTTTTTTTTTGTTTTCCTCGAATTTGTGGAATTTAGAAAAACATAATTGAAATTATTTCGATCGTTATTTAATCTTTTGTATTGTGATTGATATGCTGTTGTAACAGTTGTCACTTCGGGTTTATTGATATATATGAGTACAGGATTTTTTTTTCTTTTTTCTTCTTTTTTTTTTTTTTTTTTTTACAACCATCCATTTGAAAACCGATTAAAAATTGATTTTCTTTTTCGTTAGGAATTACGATGTTTCGGGGAATTTTTGAAATTGAATTTTGAAAAGTTGGAAGTTATTTAAATTTCATACACGATAATTATATTTCTAATTATTTCTAACTTTATTAATAGTAATATAAATATGATAGGATAATTATTAACATTATATAATTATTTTCCCACTTTAATTTATTCATATCCGATTTTTCTGCATTTAATATTACAATAATATCCAAATAAAATTGTTTCATAATAATTTGTTTAATTAATTTAACGAAGATCGTCTATCGGTCGATAATGATCTCATTAAGTGAACACCGATTTAAAACTGTGATCATGCCATCATTAATATTTCACGGCTTGGATCGATCGAATCCTTTACAATAAAAATAAAAAAAAAAAAAAAGAAAAAGGTAAAAAGAAAAAGTAATAGGAAAGATTAAAATTAATCCTTTTCGATAGATTGTGAATGAAAAATACAAAATTCACAATTGTTTAATCATCGGGTCGATTCAAAAATCAAAGATTCCTTTTAACAATAGTATTGATACAGATAGAATAGAGAGACAAGGGTGGACGCAGACACGATAGAGAGAGGGAGAGAGAGAGAGAGAGAGAGAGAGAGAGAGAGAGAGAGATAAAGAGAGAGAGAGAGAGAAACATTTCGAGTAACGAAGTCGAGGCAAGCCGACCGACCGACCCCTCCGAATTAATTCGTTCTCGTTTACACGCAATTTCAGTCTGGAGATTGCGCACCGTGCCTATGGCGTTGCCGCGGACGTTTGTTCGTGACCGCTTCATTTTATCCACTATCGAAATAAAATGATTTATTGCCGTTCGTAGTGCCATCGCTGTTATTTCCCTCGCTTATCGATCCGACGAATTTGATATCCGACATACGGCCACGTTCGAAGCATACGTAAACCGAGAAAATTTTTAAGGAAACTACAGTATCTATCATATTAAAATATTTAAACATCGACAAGTATAATTGTCTCCTTTTCTTTCTTTTTTTTTTTTTTTTTTTTTTTTTCTTTTCTTTCATATATGATAAAAATTATAAAAATAAGAAAATTAAAATAATGATCTGTCAATATTTGATAATAAGATTTGTATTTAAAGATATATATTTGTATTTTTATAATTTCATTTTATTTTATTTTATATCACGAACTTATCACGATTGTTTCATATAACGAAAGTACCTACGTGTTAAGTGAATATTATATTTAGTATATTATATTATATTATATTATATTATATTATATTATATTATATTATATTATATTATATTATATTATATTATATTATATTATATTATATTATATTATATTATATTATATTATATTATATTATATTATATTATATTATATTATATTATATTATATTATATTATATTATATTATATTATATTATATTATATTATATTATATTATATTATATTATATTATATTATATTATATTATATTACATTATATAATTATTCTAAAATATAAAAATTATACTTGTCTCACAATGTCTAATATTTTATTAGACACAAATAATCAATTGAGACTTTTATAGAGGGATAAAAAGAAAAACATTTTGTGAAATTTCATAATGAGATTGTCTGATTAATAAAAAAAAAAAAAAAAAAAGGAAAAAGAAAAAAGAAAAAACAAACTTAAAAATAAGACAGAAAATAAATAAATGAAAAGACAATGTAATAATGAATATATGAACATATTTCGAACAATGGTCAATATTTACAAACAAATGTATAATATGTGAGTATGTAAACATTCGATATGAACTTCTATATATCTCTTGTCTGCCATCTTATTCTTTGTCTCTTCTTTATCCCTCTTTTATCTTATTGTTAGAACATTCTGACGAATTCCCAGACGGAAGGCACACGCCGAAGGGAGCGACTTCATAAATTCTTCCGCGTTCAGTAAAACGGACTATCTCTATGTCTCTCTCTCTCTCTCCCTCTCTCTCTCTCTCTCCCTCTCTCTCTCTCTCCCTCTCTCTCTCTCTCTCTTTCTTTTTCTTTACTTCTTTCATTCCTTTATCTCTCTCGCGTACGGTCCACGTGGATTTATTTGTTCTCGCAGCGAGACGTCACCGTCCCAGGTACGCCGTAGATTTTTCTAGCTCGTATGCTCTTTCTTCTATCCTTCTCGGATTCTCTGTTATCGCGCGAAAAATGTCGCTTTTAGGCGAGAAAAAATTGAGTGAGTAAGTGAGATAAAGAATATCAGAGAGACAGAGAAAGAAAGAGAGAGAGAGAGAGAGAGAGAGAGAGAGAGAATGAGAGAGAGAGAGTGGATTTGTTTCAAGTTTAAATGACCAAGTTTAACATTCAGTGATATATATAAAAATAAAAAAAAAGAATTAATAAGTTAATTTGAGAAAATTACTTACAATAAAAATAATATTATTATTAATAATTAATATTCACTTATTTTTACATCTGTCGGTTTGACAGATTCTTGAAAAATGAAAATATAAATTGTTATTCTCTAATCAATTTACTTTTGTAATAATAATTAATTAATAATAATCAAGAATAGTTTTTTTAATATAGCAATAATTAATAACAGCTTTGAATTAATATTACGATTGTAAAAACAACAAAAAATATCTAATTTGCATTTTGTCATACGTAAAACTTCGAAACGCGTTTTTTTCGATAATTGTTGACTCAAAATTAAAAAAAAAAAAAAAAGAAGAAAAGACAAAACAAAAGAAAGGAAAAAAGAGAAAGAAAAAAATAGCACCATTAAGAAGAGAATTAAAAGACTTTGATAATGTTACGTGACTTTAAATGACTTGGTTGCCATTTAAAATTTTTGAGGATGTTTTTGCGAAAGAATCCATTAGATTTTATAATAATTCTAGTAAATACTTTTCGTTTGGATACTATATATATATATAAACGAGATTAAATTTCCGGATTTAAAAGAAAGTCGATTATTTCATTTCGTTTTTCAACTCTTAAAATAATTTGAATTATAAAAATTTTTTTAATAAATACACACACACACATATATATTTATTTATTATTCCTAACAAACATTAAATTAAACTGAAACTGGTTTGTTAATTTATAATCAGTCTATATATTATTAATTCTCTTTCGAGATATTTTAGAAAAAAATAAAAAAATAAAAAAATAGAAAAAAGATAATAAAAAAATAAGAACATATATATATATATATATATATAACAAAATGTATAAAATAATATATAATGCATATATTTATCAGAGAGAATGTCATAGTAAAGTTTTCATCGATATTCTTGCTTAGATATGTGTCTCGAATTCATAGTTCTCTCTCTCTCTCTCTCTCTCTCTCTCTCTCTCTCTCTCTCTCTCTCTCTCTCTCTCTCTCTCTTTCTCTCTTTAGAAAATCTATGATCTTTCGTAGTGGATGTAAAACAAATTCCTTCTCGTATGAGCGCGTGACGGGAAACGGCATTCGATTCTCCGCATTATACGAATATGAAGGCTATGGGAGGGTGATACCAGTCCAAAGATATTATTTACATATGTTGCTAAGAAATGGATGCATAATATCGTGTCGCTAGAAAATATCATATGGATCATAGATATGGAAACGCATCGGTGTACGCCTTGCAGTTCATGTAAAGAGGAAAGAAATCGGTTCGGCCCGAATGCACGAAGATTGCATACATACGTTTCATGGAATCCTTAAAAGCTTTGTATTCGTCAAATATTTGCTTTAAACGTTTTTCTTTGCTTGCTTTTAAATCTCTTTTCCCTGTTTTTTTTTCTCTCTCTCTCTCTCTCTCTCTGTTGTTCTTCTTTTTTGTCCTTTTATTTTTTATTTTCTTTTTTTAAGATCAATCGCTTTTTTAATACCGAGAACAATATTTCCATTTTTTTCTTTTCCTTTTTTTTTGTTTTTTTTTTTTGTTTTTTTATTTTTTTTAGATAGAACTGTAACCTCGTCATTTTACTTTAAAATCACATACCTTATATAATATACGTATTTGTATTTTTTTTTTATTACGTTCTGTTTAATCTTTTTCTCTTTTTTTTTTTTTCTTTTTTTTTTTTGATCGGGTAATTAATTATTAATTCATATTATCAAATTAATATTAACCAAGCATAAATTATGATATAGAAATTATAGTGGTATAATTATGGTATATAATGTAGTATAATATAACTTTAGGTAGTGACTATAAAATAATACAGCTTAACTTGTTCCATAAAATTATATTAATATGATATATATATATATATATATATATCATCATAATAACACAGTATAATAATATTACGATGAGTTTTAAATAATACTTACAAAAAAATTAATTACAACATTAAATCGTAATTTTCATTTTCGTTCGATAAATGACATTGTAATTTTCACATTAGATAATTTTTCTTAGAAAACTACGTTTCAAATATTTGATCTAATTCATTTAAAACGATCGAGGAACGATGTTATATTAAAAAAAAAAAAAAAAATGAAAAAAAAAATGAAAAAAAAAAAAACAGAAAAAGTAAAAAGGTTTCCTTTCAGCGTTTCTATAAGGTTCGGAAAGGAAAGTATGGCAGGTAGAAATGTGATAAAAGTCAGGAAGGTCCATTTTATTGGTAGAAAATAAAAGTTGCGTTGCACGCGGTGCGACAAATGCCTTGGCGCGTTCCCGCGAGCTTTTACGGGACATAAACGGCGCATAATTCACCATTAGCCATTGGTAAAGTGGCCGCACGTTATTACTAAGACAGTAATTTATCCTAAGACGCATGGCCTACCTTTTTTATCTTCTCATGTCCCTTTTATCTCTCGATATCTCTTCTTCATACGTAACAAT
The DNA here is from genome assembly GCF_050613455.1 of Vespa mandarinia. NCBI lineage: Eukaryota > Metazoa > Arthropoda > Insecta > Hymenoptera > Vespidae > Vespa > Vespa mandarinia. Next base: position 5,808,412 of record NC_140813.1, on the reverse strand, counting down.
TATTTTCCTTTTACTCGAAATTTTTCACATTACATTCCAGTTACCATAGAATTTTTCAATTATTAGTTCAAATATAGAAAGTATTAATAATACACGTGTCTGAATGTCGTTAATTAGTTCCCGAAAATTCGTCGACGTTTATCTATAATAATTTGTTGAAGAAAAAAATATAATAAAATAAATGGAAATTAATTCTTTTTCATTGACTCAAGATAATTTAATATAATTAATTTTACGGTATATTCGATAATCGTTATTTTATATTTGATTCATTCGACCGAAAGATTTCAAAATCTTTTTCCTCGTATATCTAATAATTAGTAAAAAAAAAAAAAAAGAAAAAAAAAAAAGAAAAAAAAAAGAAAAAAAAACAAAGAAACAAAAACAAGAAAAAGAAAAAAAAGATTCACTTTTGCTTTGTACGTTAATAATAATAATAAAAAAAGAAATAAGAAAAAAAAATAATAATTCTAATAAAAAAAGCAATTAAATATAATTAATTTTACGTATAGTTTATATAAGATCCATTCGACCGAAAGGATCTGAAATTTTATCAATGTATAATAATTTGTTTAATGAAAAGATACAACAACAAAAAATTTTGTTTCTCTCTCTCTCTCTCTCTCTCTCTCTCTCTCTCTCTTTCTATCTCTTTACATTTTAATACAAAAAAAAAAAAGATCGAATATAATTAATTTTACATATACTGATAATCAATAGTTATAGTTTATGTAAAGTTCATTCGATCGAAAGGAATGTCATATCTATTATCTATTATGAAAAATGATCTTTTGGTTTCATTTCTATAATGCCATTACAAATGTGAAATTCAAACGTAGTAGAGTTGTGTTTATGTAAGCTATCGATATACGACATACGTCTGTTTCACGTGCTATCGCCCAGCACGATCGTGTTCGCGTCGTATGCGAACGATCATTTAATCTGATATCATGGCAGGCATCGCTCGTAATCGTTCGTCAATGATTTCAACGTGGTAAACCTATCGGTTATCATTAAAGTCGATATTACAATAGAATATGTTTCAATGGGCTCTTCTACGTCTTCTAAGATTTATACCTAAATATTTAATTAACATATGATTATGATAATGGTCATAAATTTAATATATATACGTGTGTGTATGTGCATGTCTGTATATAAATGTATGTATGTATATGTATTTCTTCTTTTTGAAATTAATTTGGACTTGAACCATTTTAATAATCAATAATGATTACGATCATGCCGTAAATCTAATATATATATATACATATATATATATATATATATATATATATATATATATTAATTATTTGTCTTTGTACTATTGTATTAATTATAATAATATAATAATAACTAATTAAATATAAATAATAATTAATATAATAATTAAAATAATATGTATTATTTATATCAATAATTTAGATTTGAATTTTGAATAATTTCAATAATCATAAATAATTATGATATAAGCATAAATCTAATAGCTATATGAATATTTTTTTAAAGATTAATTTAAATTTGTATATTGATCATTTTAATAATCATCGATGATTATATACACGCGCACACATACACACACACACACATTATAAATTAATTTGGATTTAAACTATTTTAAGTTATTGAAATTGTTTTCAGATCGAAATAATCGTAAACTGACGAATTTAATTAAATCGTAGATGTGTAATCGTTTTCATCTTTTTTTTTTCTTTTCTTTTACCAATATTTTTTTGTTTCCTTTTCTTTTTTTGATTTTCCTATCACGAACAGCTAATAAAATCTTCGTCGTCGATGAAATGTCATTGATGTCTTGAATTGACATTAATCAGGGCGAAGAGAACGGCGAAGTGATATATTTTCCAACGACCTTTTGCTTTATCGAACGATACGTCAAATCGTCTAGCGAACGATGATAAACGGAAGGTGAACGACGAGTTGACTACAAATGAAGCTCATCAACGTAGCTTCTCGCTCGTAAAGACCGAGTAAAACGTTTATCAAAGATATCGTCATTAGCGGTGCTCGTTAAATCGTTCCCAGGATTTCTCCTTTCTATTCTTTGACGAGATTCGTTTGAGCTCTCATGTCCGTCTTTAGTTATCATTTGGTTAATATTAATTCGTGACGGGAGTTTTTCTGAAAATATTATTTAATGCGATATAATTTTTTAATTAATAAATCAAATTAAATATTAAATTTTCAATTTGCCATAATAAAAGAAAATAATTCCGTACGATCAGAATGATCATTGAAATGGTACAAGTTTAAAATCATCTTATGAAAAAAAAAACATATATATATATATATATATATATATATATATATATATATATATATATATTTCTTAGTTTTTATATTATTTCAAATTTTATATAATGTACATCTTATATGATATATCTATATAAATAATATTCATAGCAAATATATAATTTATTAAATAAATAAATAAATAAATATATATATATATCAAATAAATTTTTTAAATAAAAGATACTATTTATATATTTTTTAGATTTATAAATCGGATCCTTTTCCTTTTTCTTTTTTTTTTTCTAACTAAAATCGTATTGATAATCTCTTTTCTCTCTCTCTCTGTCTCTCTTTCTTTCTCTTTCTCTCTCTTTCTCTCTCTCTCTGTCTCTCTTTCTTTCTCTTTCTCTTTCTCTCTCTCTTATCATAGTTCTGAGGACATAACAATAAAAAAAACAGAAAGGTCATAACGAAAGGAATGACTGATAAAGAGAATAGGATGAAAGGGAGAGAGAAAGAGAGAGAGAGAAAGAGAAAGAGAGAGAGAGAAAGAGAAAGAGAGAGAGAGAAAGAGAGAGAGAGAGAATAGAACGAAAAGAACATACCTTCTACGTGTCACCGCAGCCAATAACACGCGGGTAATCACGATTTAATGGCTCAATAACGTCTGCCATTGCGTCCTGACGCAGAGCTCGAAAGAATTTATCGGTCCCGCCAGTCAATAAATTCACCTTTTGAGTTGTATACGGCCCTGAACGGTCCCCACGTTTTCTTCTCTCTCGCAAACTCTTTTTCAAATTATGCTTTCACGTATGTATACATAGATATGTATGCATGTATGCACGTAAGCATGTATTTACAAACACCTGTGTTTGTAATTTGTATACGTGCAAGTTGCATATAAAGAGGAAGGATATAAAATAAGGAATTGCATAGAAATTTGTTATGAAAATAATAACGAGAACAAGAAAAATAAAAAGAAAAGAAAAGAAAAGAATTGTATCATTATTAAATGATTGAGGTTTCTTATTTATTTGATATCACGATATTAATTATATATAATTCATGATATTATATGTATATATAAAGATAAATGAATAAACAAATAGATTTAAAAATATTTACAATTAAATAATACAATTAACTATCACATTATCCTAAGTCCGATAACACTGGAGTTTATGTATTTAAAATTTGAGAGGCAGGAAAAAGGGTTCGTTGGCTTAATCAAGTGAAATAAAGTTCATCAGCGGAAGACATAATTTTGTAGAGATAGAACAACAGTCTATTTCTCTCTCTCCCTCTCTCTCTCTCTCTCTCTCTCTCTCTCTCTCTCTCTCTCTATTTCTATTTCTATATCCTTCTCTCTCTCTCCCTTTGGGATGCTTGAAATATTTGAGAAAAATGAGCTTCCAGGGAGTCTAATAGTGAATTTCTGGGAGTGTGCGTGCCGACAATAGTTAACGGGGTACAATTGCAGTTTAAATATGCATGCCGGATGCTACTGTCGGCTCTGTCTGTTCCATATTCAACGATTAAGTGTGATGTACGAGTTTTGAGTGTCGCGGCATATCAAATAGCCGTGATCATAGCTGGGGTTTGAGGTATCTCCTACCCCCACCATCATAACCACCATTACCACTACCCTACTATCACCATCACCATCAACACCACCACCACCATAACCCCCACTCAAGTGCTTCTTTCTCATTCCTACTACCGATGGATCAGTCCCAACATAACCGGATGCTGCTTCGTGATAAATTTCGTGCAATTAATTAACAGGCCAAACACGTCTATGACGTAATACGTTATATCACGAATCGAATCGTTCTGAGAATATAAATCGATGCTTATCTTCGATTACATTGAAATTAATTGCCAAAGAAATTTGACAAATATCATTCAAATGTTTGTGCATTATAAATTATAAAACGCGAGTTATATGCGTAAAGTTATGTTATTTTATTTCTTTTCTTTTTTCTTCTTTCACGTCCGTTTAATTTTTTCTTTTTCTTCCTTTTCTCATTTTCATCTTTTCTTTTTTGCTCTTTTCTTTTTCTTCTTAGTCGAGTTTAATACACTCATTTATTTACCTAAGATATTTAACGAACTATCGTTTTAAAATCTCGTTAACCATCTTTTTCTCTTTCTCTCTCTCTCTATATATATCTATCTATCTCTCTCTCTCTCTCTCTCTCTCTCTCTCTCTCTTTCTCTTTCTAACATTAACATCTGATCGCATAATTATGATACTTATTTTACCTTTTTAACAAAGTATACGACTTTATAATTCCCACGTATTTTTCTATTCTTCTTTAGATTATCATAAAACATTTCTAAGGGTCTGTTTTGCGTTCGTAAGCACATTGAATCACTGTAATCATCTCAACGTAGTTGCATTACGTTCGTGGATGCGTCCGGATACTAACATTCCACGTGGTAGATAATAACGAAAGTAGTGCCTTTACACGGTCGTGCCAGTAACCACTTACGTATCGAGAAAAAGGTTTACTAGACTTACGGAGATAATTATACCGCATAATTGCAACCATAAGAATCGTTCGAAAGGGGGGTTTTTGACTCCTCCTTCCTTTCAAGACGTCATCGTTTTCTTCTTAAAACTACTCGTAATCTGTTAGAGTCTGTGTCCCATTCCTGTTTGCTAACAAGCTATCTACGTTGGATTTAACCACTTTAAATGCTTGTTAAATTAAGTTCAATAAAGAAAGAAAAAAAAAATATATGTAGAAAAGAAAAACACAATAAATAAAAAGAAAAAGAAATATAAACGAAAATTACGAGAAAACATCGAGAAGGGTGATTGGTAGGGTCACGTAAATAAATATCTAAATAATTATATATGTATATATATATATATATTTTTTTTCTGTTTTCTTTTAAACAACTTCACGATACAAGTATATAAAATTTGCCAACATATATTTTCTCATTTAACTTCGTGCACTGCGAATCGTTTATATGTATTTACATCGATACGTATTGTATATTAATTTATTAATACCCGCGTCTTTGTTTGTGAGCTACGTGTCTCGTGAGAGAGTTCGTGAATTCTCTTTAATTTCGCAAGGCCCTTTGGCGATGATTTCAAGTGATAAATTTCTCTCAGAGACTGTCTTTAAGTGCGGGCCTCACGAATTACGTTCAACGCAATTACAGTGCATTGTGAGGGTAATGGACGGCAGTTGGTAATTAGGAACATATGTATGTACGTGTATGTATGCACTGTTCGACTCTGTTGCTCGTTTCATCAGAGACCTCAACTGGTACTGAATGTTAATTTGTTAATCGATTTAAATCAATTGATTTCCGCTTTGTATTTATTTATTTATTTATTTATTTATTTATTTTAATTATAGGAAGTTTCAAAATAATGGGAATAATTTTATCGACGTTTTTGTCTAATCATAATTCGGCTATTTTTATTTATAAGAACATTATTATTGAATATTTAATCAATATTTGTAATAAAATATCGATATATAATAATATAATGAAGCAAATTTTAATTATTTATATTCGAACTAAATTATTAAATATACTATGATAATTTATATTACAAAATATTTATAATTAATTAATACAAAATATTGATTCGTTATACGAATCAATATTAGTATGTATATAGAAATAAAAATAATAAAAAAAGGAAATAAAATTTTAATAATATCTCGAAGAAAATTTCGTCGATGGGCCCGCATTTAGATCGATATTTTTTTTTTAATATTTAAACATATTATTCGATATTATAATTTATAAAAGAGACGAACGATATCTTTTTTTTTTTTTCGTGCGTTACAGAAAAATAGAAAATTGTAAGATAAGTAGGAAGGAATGAAACGAGAAGAAGGCGAAGTCTCAGAGAACAGCAATGTTACAAAGTGCCACCGAGAAAAGATTTATTATCTCGAATCATCGCCGCGGGCTTGAAAACAGAATTAAGGCGGTTTCGCGCGAACCAGCTCGCATCCTCCTTCTTGGATCATTCCTGCCACTGTGCGAGAGGACTCTAGATAGAGAGAGAGAAAGAGAGAGAGAGAGAGAGAGAGAGAGAGAGAGATTATCGTGTTTTTCGAAAGAGGATTTTCTGTTTGCGTGTTACAACGACGTAACTCAAAGAAATGTAAAAGTAATAGCGGTAACTCTTAAATTCGTTCGTTCAGGATCGTTCAATATAGTAAGGTGTGTCCCACCACCATCTTCATGCTTATTAATAATTTTATTATCGCGGTAGCGTGTGTCTCGTGCCTAAGTTAAATTAAACATTGTAATGAACGAATGAAAATCGTTCGATCTTACGTTGTATTTAACGATAAATATTAATACCTATATAAGGAACATTAAGAGGACAAGCAAGCTGTTTAATGTACGAATTAAAGAGTGTAATAATTAATGTTTAGTTCATAATTAAAAAAAAAAAAAAAAAAAAAAAAAAAAAAAAAAAAAAAAAAAAAAAAAGAGAGAGAAAAAATAGAAAAGGAAGAAGAAACAGAAGGAAAAAAAAGAACAGATTTTCTCGATATTACGTTATCGATTAATTAATTTATGCGTTATCCGAAGGGAACGTTATTGGATCAGCATGATGAATGATTGATTCGAAAGGATAGTAAAAAAAGATTTTTAAAAAAAGATTTTGAAAAGAATCAGTTTCCGTCAGACTAGAATAACGAGGTAAGAGAAACTAGGTAATCAGTGGTTTGTGCATTCGGTCAATGCAATTTGTGCACCACCTATTTTAAGTCGCTTCGATCAGGCTCGTCGGCGGGATGGTAAAAGGAAAGAAGGACTAACAGGTCTTGGTCCAATGGCACTATCTTCAAAACCACGAATTCTACTACTGCTTGGGTGGTAACTCAATCCAATGGAATCTCCCTTCTCTTTCTTATATTGAATTGACTCTCGTGGTAGATGAGAATTCGTTTTGTGTAATGGCAACACGAATAGTCCTTTGGCACGATGATAGATGTTAAGGATAATTCTTTATTTGTCTCTTTTTTTTTTCTTTTTTTTTTTCTTTTTTTTTTTTCTTTTTTTTCTCTCTGCGAATAAATATTTTTTAAAAGAAGAAAGAAAGGATTGACTATTTATTCCGTCCTTATGACGAGAAATATAATCTATATTATAAATTAATAATAATATCGCTATATACTATTACTATTTATTAATATTATAAATAAATATGACGAAATGATTGAATTACATCGTTTCGTTTTTATTTTACTTTGTTTTATTATTATTATTATTATTATTATTATTATTATTATTATTATTATTATTATTATTATTATTATTATTATTATTATTATTATTATTATGCAATAAACACTTTCAATGAGAATTTAATTGCGATGTATGTATGTATGTTCTTAAGCGAACATAACTTATGTACATAATTAAAGATACATTGGTAATGGATCTCTAAAGCACGTTTATTTCAAAACTAAAATATTCATTTCATTCATCTATTATTCATTGCACATTGGAAAATTGATTATGTTAACGTCTTCCAATCGAATTAGAGATCGTTAATTCTCTTTTCTCGAATATTTTATCTTTCTTCTTTTTCTTTTTTTTTCTTTTTTTTCTTCTTTTTTCTTTTTTTTTCTCTTTTTTTTACATTCAAAAGTCTCTCCATATAGATGAGAATCTTTTACTTGTTTCACGTTTCACTTTTCCTAATTTTCTCCGAGAATTATTTCAGATAATTAGTTCGAAAACATTTAGTATTAATTACCCGATGCATAAACATCTAGGTTGAGGCATACATATACTACATTCATGTATCCATGTATATCCGATAAACGTTGAATTAGTTTTTTTTCTTTTTTTTTTTTTCATACTTCTTATATTAAAAAAAATTCTGTGCAACTTGAATTTTTATTTTCTTTAAAATCGTATACATCAAAGAATTAATAGTTCATGACCAGTATCTACTTACTTTTTAAATATTTCCATGAATGCTTAAATTTTTCGAAATTTTTTAGGCAGAGCAAAAAAAATAAGCTTTAAAAGATAGGTTTGTTTTAAGTCAACTCTTGAAATATTTTTTTTTTAATCGTAACATAGTGTTCACAATTACAACATAAGAGTATTTATATATATATATATATATATATATATATATATATGTTTTTTTTACAAATAATTATTTTTCAAAAGATAGAATTAGCAATTGTTATTTGTTACAGGTAAGTTAATGGGGTGACTTCTGCAAGATTTTCTGTGATGAAGGTAATCAAATTTATTTAAAAAGAAAAACAAAACAAATAAGTAAAACAACAAAGATATTTAGAATGATTAAAATTAGTTTATATACTATTTATTGATTGCTAGTGTGCATTTGACAAAGAAATGACATTATAATCCACAGGCGAACGCATCGGCCCATTAGCTCAGTTGGTTAGAGCGTCGTGCTAATAACGCGAAGGTCGCGGGTTCGATCCCCTCATGGGCCAAATTTTTTTTTCTTTCCTATTCAATATTTTTTTTTTTTCTTTTTTGTTCAATAATAACGCATAGATTAGAAGACAGAATAATTTTAAGCAAATATGTAAAAAAAAATATTTTATTCAATTTTCTTTTGATATTATTATTTATAAGATTCAGAGCCTATATGTTTAACTCCAAGAAAGCTGTCGTCAAGTTGGCCCATTAGCTCAGTTGGTTAGAGCGTCGTGCTAATAACGCGAAGGTCGCGGGTTCGATCCCCCCATGGGCCAATATTTTTTTTTCTTTTTTTTTTTACACCAGATATAGATGTTCTTTTATTTTTTAACTCGACTAATTTAAAATATACAATCCTTAATATACATTTTTAAATAAAAATTGTAAATAATATTATACCAATGTAACCATCACGGTACTAATATTAAGTATAGATATTTCTGTTTTGTTTTTTTTACTTTTTTTCTTTTTTTCTTTTTTTTTTTCTTTTTTTTCGAAAAAACGATTATATTACGTGTTCGGGTGACAAGTCTTTTATGTTGCTTTGTTATTTGACACTTGAAAGAACGATCGTATAGTTTTCCATCTGTATTTGTCGTGACGATAACGAAACGATTAAGAAACAATGAGTCGGTCGGGTAACGATATCGAACTTTAAACATAACATGTTCTCAATTCATTGCTGCATATAATTTTCATTGACTTTTTGTAATCCACTTCAAACGGAAATTATTTTTTTTTTTCAACTATCATTAATAATAAAACATTCCATAATACATAGAAATAGAATTAAATATTTAAAAGTTTTAACAATGATTTGATAGGGATAATAACAATATAACATTACGCGAAGCACACGAACACATCGGCCCATTAGCTCAGTTGGTTAGAGCGTCGTGCTAATAACGCGAAGGTCGCGGGTTCGATCCCCCCATGGGCCACAATTTTTTTTCACTTTTTTTTTCAATTTATGTAAAATACAAAAAAAAATTTATAAAACTTACATTTTAATAGAAATATTCAATATTTTTATAAACTTTTTATAAATTTTTATATAAATATTTATATTATATTTCCTATAAAAGTCATCTTTTTTATTACCGCTTCATTTACTTTATACCGTTTAATGAATTGTATAATCAATATCATTTAAAATATAAAAATAATTATTTATAATTAGATAGTTTAAATCAGAATATTTTGTAAAATAAAAGAATTTAATAAGAAAAAAAAAAGTGAAAAAAATTATTACTCCTATTCCGGTACCGGGAATCGAACCCGAGCCTCCTGGGTGAAAGCCAGGTATCCTAGCCACTAGACCATACCGGAGATGTTAGTCACTTTTTCATTATAAATAGTAATTCCCTATGTAAATATTTGTATCATTATTTAATCTGGTAATTTTTATTTCTAAGTCGATTTATTTGATATTGTATAACGAATTAGTTAATTAATACTGCTTAAAAAATAAAAATAATTAAATCTATCTTTTACGTAATTAGATGGTTAAAATCAGAAAATAAAATAAAATAAAATAATAAAATAAGATTATAAAGGTTAAAGGAAAAAAAAAATTACATTCCGGTACCGGGAATCGAACCCGAGCCTCCTGGGTGAAAGCCAGGTATCCTAGCCACTAGACCATACCGGATATGTTATTCAATACTTAAAATTTTTGTAAATTTATTGCATACAAATATTTAGACTATATTATAATTCATAATTTTTTTTTTTATTGTTCGCTTCGTTTATTTTATATTGTATGAATTAATTGCACTGTCAATGTTGTTTAAAAAATAAATGTAATTATTTTTTAATCAAGTGGATCATTTGAATATTGGAAAAGATTTAGAAACATTATGAAATAAAATAAAATTATAAGTAAAAAAAAGACAAGACAAAGAAAAAAAAAATATATTCCGGTACCGGGAATCGAACCCGAGCCTCCTGGGTGAAAGCCAGGTATCCTAGCCACTAGACCATACCGGATTAATGAAGAAGATCTAATGTGTATATGTACAAATGCAATTTTTATCATATATCTTGCATTTATGCATTTATATAATTAAACATATTTATAAATGTATTTAATCATTTTTATATATACAGGCACCATCTATTATTTATTAATAATCGTTTATTTAATTCGTAATTAATACGCAATTTATATAAGAATAAATGTCTCGTTGAAAATATAGAAAATTGATGATATTAATTAGTGTAAAATATAATTTATTTTAATAATTATATTTTATTACGTTGGAAATAAACTTAGCACTGATACTTGTTCTGTTCTGCCGCGTTTTTTTTTTTTTTTTTTTTTGTTAAGGGATGAACAGACGAAGGAATGGGACCATCCTGCGGGGATATAAAAATAAGTTTAGTTTCCATTTTCTTTTTCCGGAGATATTTTTAAGTTTTTCATGGTATATAAACGTAACTTTTAGCTTTATGTGTCAATTTCTTTTTCTTTTTCTTTTTTTTTCTTTTTTTTCTGTTCTTTTTTTTTTTTTTTTTTTTTAAATCAGTATATTATAAAATGACGAAGTTGTTCGTTCGTTTGCTAACGTTACTTCCTTTAACATCAATTTATGCTCGTCTTTATTGCAAAGTACTGAAACATCTTAAATGAATATTTTCGATTGATTTGTCAAAATAATTATTTAAAATATATTATTATATTATTTAAAATATTAACTTACGAATTTTTCAAATTTTCTATTATTGCAGAGATGGTAACGATTTATAATGGAGAAATGTTTTTATTGTGAAAAAGAAAAAGGAAAAAAAAAAGGAAGATAGAAAACTCGATTTGATATGTTTGTAAAGAAAAATTAAATAATTGAGATTAAATAATCTACATTGTAGAATATTTATTATTATATTATTTTAGAATATTCTCTATTATTATAGAGTACATTTGAATAAAATTTAGTGATGGAGATTTTGTTTCTGAAAAGTCGAGAAAACATAGTTTCGAAAAAAGCATAAGAAAAGTTTTAATAACATATTCGATTTAAGCAATTCTTTATACATTGATATAACTTCGTTAAATGTCAGAATTTTCAAACGATGTTTTATGCACTTTGAAGCTTTTTAGATAATTATGTTTTTATATATATTATTTTTTTTTTTAATTATGCATATAAAAGTAAGTTTAATACATTAATACTAAAACTGATAATATGTTGTATTATTAATCACGATTAAATAACGATCGAATTTGATTTTGACGCATTGCAATATTTACGCTGCTGATAATAATTAATTATTACTGGTTATAAATTTTAACGCTCATTAAAAATATTTTCATCGATTTAATTCTAATAAAATAATTTTTATTATTATCATCCTTTTTTTTTTTTTTAATTAATATTTTAATAATTAATAAAAAATGTTTATTCCATAAAATTGTATATATCTAATCCGTGACCTCAACGGTCCTGTGGCGCAACGGATAACGCGTCTGACTACGGATCAGAAGATTCCAGGTTCGAATCCTGGCAGGATCGAAAATTAATTAATCATATATTTTTATTATTTTAATGTCTGAGATATATATTATACGCAAAATCATTTTTCTTATGCATTTCATTTATCACTACGCGTTAAGGCTGTTGTTCATATTACTTTTCGCTTGTAGAGCGACTTTTGTTCAACTTTTGTTCGAGCGAAATTTTGTTCGACTTTATGGTATGAACAAAATATGTACTGTGCAATAGAGAAACTCTATATCATTATGCATTATAAATCGTTGTATAAGCTTGCGTAAAGTTATACTGACTCGCGCTTAACTTAACAATGGAATTAGTGCGTGATATAAATTTTTGTACGTAATTAAAATTAATATAGATCGTTTGAATAATTAGAAAATTGTTTAAATAATAAATTATTGAAGTTTGACCTGTACAAAAAAAGTGATGAAAGATTTACGATCTAACGATAACACTACTTGTATATATTATTATATCCTTTCAAAATCAATACAAAAATGAATGGCGTTGGTTTGTCTTTCAAAAGGAAGCAAAAAAAAAATTCAACGCCATACGGCGCGTAATCTATTTATCTAATCGAAATGATGAAAAGAATCGTTCAAAATTTCACACAATCAAATGGCTTTACGCTCTACTTTATAAAAATTTAAACCCATCTGTTTGAAAGATATTAATAGACATTATTAGAAGTCTAGAAGAATAATAAAGAAATTAGTATTTTTTGTATACCTTTCTCGAAAAAGATATCGTTATATACTATATATTTAAATATTTTTATTTATGTTTAATTAACATATATCATGTCCAAGTATCTATAATGAAAAAGTAAAAATTTGAGAAAATATTGAAATATATGCAGCTATTTGGTCGTATAAAACTTGCCTCGTATAATTTTAGATAATAGCTTTCGACATAACGCAAATAATAATGTCTCACCATGTAGAGGTTGTTCTGTATGGAGATGCAAAAGAAAAATCCAAAAGAAAATTATTTCGATAGCGATCGAAGTCAGTTGAAAAATTCATTTTTGTTTACGATTATTAAAACGAGCACGTTTAAATTTCAACTCTATCTAAATATTAATTTATTTCTATTTTATATATTTAACACGTGTTACGAAGCTATGAAATGTTTAAATTAATACGCTATTGTTTAAACATTAGATTGTTATACTCCGTGCTCCCTTTAAAATTGTTCAAATAATTTTAAAATAATCGCAATTATGAATAATTTAATCGTAACATCGCAAAATTTAATTTCTATTGGAATATTGAATTTAATTATTTTACGTTTAATGCGTTTTACAAGTAGTATAATGTTTAATCGCATTTAATATTGTTGAAATATTAATTAATTATTTAATTTATACACCTCCACGTTCAAATATCAGTAAAATATTTAACTGATGTTAAGATAAAGAAGATTCAAAAAACGAAAAGATTAGATTAGAAGTTACATTAACTTTTTTTTTTTTCTGCAACATTAAAAAGATCTATTTCCTTTATCATAAAAGCTTTTTCTTCTTGCGTAACATACACACACATACACACACACACGCGCGCGCGCACACACACACACACGTACATACATATACATAGATATTCACACATATTCTCATAGTATTCTTAACACGACCTCTATAATATTTCCTTCACTCATAATAATTTTTCTTCTCTGATCTTCAGTCAAGAGAAAGGAAAGCGACTTGTTTTTTTGTACCATAGGTGTGTACCACAGATCGATCTTTTTACAGGTTTGTATGTGTAGGTATTACCAGACTTTGTCTAACACGCTCTCACCCCTTCGTTTTCTTGCTTCTTTAAAAATTAAAGAAAAATATAGTCGCCCTGGGAAACCTTTGAAAAAAGCTAGAAAGAGTAGTATTTTCGATGGAATAGGATCGTCTAGCTTTTTCCAAGCTTATCACGAGTTGACTGTAAATGCATGATAGAAAAGGAAAAAGGGAATATGGAAAAAGGGAAAAAATAAAGAAGAACTGGAAAAGATAAAAAGGAAAAAGAAAATGTTTAAAGACCAGCTCTCGCCATTAAGGAAATGTATAAGCTAACGGAGAAGCTGAGTCTCTCGAAATTACCAGAGAGAGAGAGAGAGAGAGAGAGAGAGAGAGAGAGAGAGAGAGAGAGAGAGAGAGAGAGAGAGAGAGAAGAGAGAGAGAGAGAGATGCTTCATGTATTATTAACGAGATATCTCGCTGTTTTTTCCTTTTTTTTATTCTTTTTTTTATTTTTTATTTTTTTTTTTTTTATTTTATGCGGAAACTTAATTATTCGCACGGTCTATTTAAGAAGAAAATGGCGTTTCTTAAAACGGAAGTTGAACCAACGCGATTTTGCACTACACCAGAAAGTAATTATAATCAGGAAGACAGGCAGACGGGAAGAGAGAAAAACAGAGAGAGAGAAAGAGAGAGAGAGGGAGAGAGAAAGAAAGAGACATTTCCACAAAATGTTTTCCTTTTAAAAAATTAATCAGTAGAAATAAACATTGTTTAGTTATTTTTCATTCATTTCATTCGTTCGTTTATTTGTTTATTTATTTTTTTATTTATTTATTTATTTATTTATTTATTTATTTATTTATTTATTTATTATTTTTTTTTTTTTTAATGCACTTTCTTCTCGAAAGAAAATAACACGTGTATACCTAATACGTATTACTTCGCGTGTACATATAAATTTGATCGGTTTTGTTCGTAGATCACCTTTGCTCGTTGAAATTGAAAATTTTCCTTGGGACGGAGCGTGAAAAAAAGAAAGAAAAAAAAAAAAAAAAAAAAAAAGATGAAAGAAAAAAGGAAAAAGTAAACGAAAAGAAAAAAGAAAGAAAACAAGAAAAAAAAAAATAAAAAAGAAAAAGAAAAGAAGAAGGAAGATAGAAAAAAGAAATTAAGGAATCAGCTCTGTAAGCAAGCACTCTAAAAAAGGGATTCCATTACGTGCTCTTTCCCCTTTGCTTCTTTGATGTATGCATGTATATATGTATGTATGCATGCACATATGTATGTATGTACGGGTAAATATGCCGTTATCGTGGCTCTTCTATATTTTTTCTCATCCTTCGGCTTGTCTTCTTCGTCTCTTTTACCTTGGCCTAACCTTCTCCAGTTTCGGGATGATAAAACTCGCTTCTCCTCCTCCTACGCGAAAGGTCCCCGAGACCATTTCATTACCGTACCAAGTATACTATATACATGTACATATATATATATATATATATATATATATATATATATAAGTATACATACATACATAAGTATACATAACAATCTATATGTATATATATCTGTATATATACATTTACATATATAAGGGGTGTATCCAGAACGAGTGGAAAATATTTTAGTTACGGCGGTTACCTATTTGAACAATAAAAGAGAATAAAAAAAAAAAAAAATAGAGAGAGAAAGAAAAAGAATAAGAATGAAGAAAAAAGAAAAAAAAGAAAAGATTCATTCTTCAAACGAGAACCATTTGATTTTTGTTATATTCAGTCATAGAGTTATATTTGACTTTAAACTTTGTTCGCTTATGTAACTGAGTAAGTAAGTAAGTAAGTAAGTAAGTAAGTAAGTAAGTAAGTAAATAAATAATTTACTTTCGTTGGAGATGTTTTATATGGAGATGTTTTATATCAAATCTGAATGCAAGTCTGCAGATGTCTTATCAATGACTACTTTATT